>NW_013665715.1:87251-131380 GCF_000517525.1 Limulus polyphemus
AGTCCCTATGTTAACAAAGCTGATTTTTGTTGGTCTAATCCATAATTCCATCTATATGATGAAGATAAGGAAGGACACCACGTCAACAGAGGAGATGAGCTTTCCTTCACACTTCTTGGGAGTGAATATCTCCAAGTTAGTGGTGATGTGGGTCCACCTGCTTCTTGATAAGGTAGATATACTAATTGAGGTGGCATTGGCGTGGTCGAATAACAGTCCATAGTTCTAAAGTAAGGCATTGAAGGATTCTGAAGCGATTGATATGGAAAAGGGAATATTTGTGATCGATGATCCAAGAACGGTAAGTTATACGCGTTAGCTTGCGCAGATAATCCTCTAATGCTATATCTTGGCAAAGTAGACTCGTTGAAGTACTTACAAGTATCCTTACTAAGGGACATGTTTCTTTCTTCTGATGGTCTTGCTGAGGAGTTATAGTTACTTCCAATTATGTTCTCAATGGTAAAAGAACTATTTTTAACTTTGGCCACAGAAGATGTATTGGGGACTCTTATAGGTTTAGGTTCTTTTAGTTTAGTTTCGTCATTACTGTCTTTAGCAAGCTTCGCTAGGGAGCCATTAAATGACTCTCTACTCAAAACTTCTGCATCTAACCGTTCACATGAAAACAGACCTGCATCATTTATATTGTGCTGTCTAACTACCACTAGAGATTTTGATTCCTGAACTCCTTTACAAGACGTTTCAGACGGTTTGTCATGTTTTGTTTCGTCCTGTGATTGAAATGTTTTTAAGTTGTCTTTTCCAGTTGATGCAGTATTTGTTTTTGTTGATGAGGCAGTGGGTTTATAAGGAGCTTTGGTCCTTCGCTTTCTCCTTCGAAAGTTCCCATTTTCAAACATTTCTTCGGAGTTAGGATCAAGAGTCCAATAGTTTCCTTTTCCAGGTTTGCCTTTCTCCCGTGGGACTTTGATAAAACAGTCATTGAGACTTAAATTGTGTCGAATGCTGTTCTGCCACCCTTGTCTGTTTTCATGGTAGAAGGGAAACGTGTCAGTAATAAACTTGTAGATGCCGTTGAGAGTGATTTTCTGTTCTGGTACATTCCGAATAGCCATCGTTATTAGAGCGATGTAAGAATAAGGTGGCTTCTGGAGAGACGGCTCGGGTCGGTTCTCGGAGCTAGAAGTCGGGACTGCCCGGGTTAAGGGATCTCTATTAAAAATATCAGAGGAGTTATTTGGAACTGTTCTGGAAGAAGAGTAAATTATTCCAGGCAAATACATGAAAGACTGTGATTCTCCGAAAGTGGGATAGTAAGTACTAACTGTCGCCATACTGTCAGGACTAGAATTATTACACAATCAGAAGTTTCGTTCTAGTCAAGGTGTTAATTACCTCATATCTTACAATTCTAATACATGTATCGGCCTATAACTACGAATGTTCTGCAGCTGTTCGCTGAACGACGAAATCTTCTTCTTCGGGTATTTTCCGTCTTATTATCAATACTCAAACGGATATCTGTTGAATCGCTTACGAAAGCAACAAGTCGTTGCGACGCGCTGTAAACACTTACATACTTTTGTGGCAAAGATATGGCAGAGCTCGTGCTGCGTGATCACTGCACGACGTTCTACGTTATCGGGAATGATGACATGGAACAAAACGAAGTTTATATATATATATAACTCGATAACGGTATGAGAACGAACAAGTGCAGGCCTAACAGCTATGCTTATCTAAACGGTTTGAAGGCGTTGACTGTGAAATTACTTCACGAGGTATTTTCTGATTCAACAGGAGCATGGGTAAAATAAACTGAGACACCGTTAGTTTCGCACCGATTCCGTGTTTCCTTTCTCTCTAACGATTTATTACAAAAACAGCCCACTGATTAGATTCTACAAGATCACCCGATCAGCTGCTCTTATACAAACACTCGAGAAACGGAAAGGAGCCAGTAGCAGTTACGCAACTGCCAGGCTTAATGTACTTGTAGCCTCCTAAATCCACGACCTTCCCAGCTCGGCCCCTGAAGCCTTCGATCGTCTTGTAATAGATAAACAAAGAAGCTTTCACTTTGTTTGGCGTTGGATGTGTTTGTGTGTCAAAATTGACTTTTTCCTGAGTGTATAATGCAGCATAATACAAATACCATGTCATGAAGGTGTATTGTCCGTGAGGCCCACACACGTCACTTTAGCATAACTGGCGGCTGTGTCCAATCACTAAGACGTCGGTCCTATTTATAAACCTCTAGCAACTCATTATCACAGCCCACCCAAGAGATGATGATTTTTTTTTGTACCTTTAACAAAAAACATACAGCTGTTGAAAGGAGAGAAGCTGACCACCCCATATGTGCAAACACCGGACAGTAGTAGCACGATACCTCTCACAGCTTCGCCAATGTGTACATTACTTTTAAAACCACGATCTACAACTTCCCTCATCCCACTTTCTAGACCTCTACATGTGTTCGCTTACTCAAATAAGAGCTTACAGACCGACAGGCAATGGGGATGAACAGCGAAACCTAGAAAGAAAGAAAAATAAACAAAGAACAAAAACTGAAATAGATAGACATTGAAATGTTGAACAAATTAACATAAGTATCGAGCAGTGATAAAGATTTGCAACTTTCAGTGTTGGGATACAATAGTTAACTACTAACACGGATCGTTATCATACTCTGTAGCAATGAATCTTGGACAGTGCATATAAAAGAATTCAGAAATCAATCTCAGAGGAATTTTTCACGGCCTTAAGCATTACACCTTTTCCTTGTTGTTAGAAAGTGTCTATAATCTATTAACAAGAAATTGACAGCTGAAAAAGAAAACAAAAAGGGCACGAAATTCAGAAGGTACACCACATAACTAGTTTTTAAGATACTGCTGACAGCTGGAAAGCGATACATTAATTACATAAATATCAGCTAAATCTGAGCAATTTTTAATGCAAAATATAGGCCCTTATACATTATAAAACGTAATAGAATACATAATAACAGAGTACAAATCTATCTGTGTTATCTGTTGTAAATGAATGGGAGCATACTAGACTTTTAACTATTCTTTTTTTTAATGGACACAATAACATGCTCACTACTAAATTAAAACATAAATACAGTATATTTCAAAACGTGTTACACCCTTATTTATGTTACAGTAAACATGAATCAGCATTCTAGTAATTTTATGTTACAAACTTTCACGGCGTTTATTCGGATCAATTTTAAGTCAACCAGGTGTAGGGGAACACCCCCAGGTCTATGTCTGAGTGAGGGGAAAGTTAATACCTGTTAATGACTTTAAGGCTGCCATTCACTATATGCCTACATTTTACCATATCCCCTTCAGATACAACGATGTCCAAAACTCGCCATAATGTCCCCGGTGCCTCAGCGGAAAGTCTGAGAGCTTATAATGCCAAAACTCGGTTTTAGATACCTGCGATGGGCGGGTCACATGTAACCCACTGTGTAGCTGTGTCTTTAATAACAAACAAACAAATACCACAAAACTCAGGTTCAGGATAGTCATGCTTCTACTTCTTCGTCTTGTGACACCCAGATAAGTGCTCTTTCAACTGAACTAAAGAATTAACTCAATAGCGCTTCCTGTTGAGTCACTTTGTAACAATTCAAACTACTACGTTCTTCTCTTACAAACAAGACCCGTCCTCAAGCCTAGTTTCAAGGTCGTCGGGTGTCCACTAGTTGGGTGTCAATGTGGTGATTTGATTTTTATTAGAATATATTTCACTGCCTCTTGGAACAGAGACCTGTTACACTCAAGACGAGTGCTCTAACAACTGAGATAAAGGGTTAACCCACTATCACTTGCTAGTACGTCACTCATACTGCTATAGATTCTGGCTGTTTAGCTCTACTGGATGCTGGGATAAAGATGAGTCTTGCGAAACAAAGGTTGAAGATGGATAGAAGATCTTACACGTCTACACAGGACAAAAAACAGAGGAATTATATTATACCACGCTTTGAATTCAGACAAAGAGCCCCAAAATATTGTATACCATAATTTTCCTAGCTACATAAATCACAGATTATCCCAAAATAATGAATATGAGAGAGAGAAAAAACTCCAACTCATATCAATCCGTACAAGTTTCTATGTGACCCTTTAAGACGATATCGCCCACTACCGCCTAGAGGTGGAACAGAGACAGGGCCAAAATGGTTCAAGCTTCTAAGTAATAGTCGTTGTCAAAATGTAACTTTACCCAAACATGAGGAATAGATATGCTTCATGACCTTCGACATTCGATAAACAAGAATGTCTTAATTACATACAGAAAATCTGCATGAGAATTTAGAAAAGCTATGTAAGTATACCCAACTAAAGATACATTCTGAACTAATAGCTACATCACATATAACAACCCACTAGAAAATGTCCTTCGACATTAAATTGTTATCTATAATATGATTACTGTCAAGTTAAAATTAAAGAGAGTTATCGCACTTTATAGAAAACGATTTTCATGTGCTGATACAGTGCTGAGAGTTGTGGCACCACTTGCCACGTGTTTAGCACATATATATATATGTGTATATATGATTCACGGGTAGACTAACAGCTGAGCACACATGTCTCAGCCTTTTCTGTTGAACATTATTTGTAAAGTGAGATTATTATACGATGTAGTGCCAAAAAACATAGCATTTCGAAGAAAGGAGCCTTTGTTGTTCTTTAAGCATGAGAAAAAACAGTAGAGTGTTGAGGACAGTGAGGGGCTCCGAAACAAAACCTCAAATCAATCTGTAGCAACATTCGCATCCTCAAAGTGAAGATTATAGTTACAAAAAGGAACCTTCCGACCCATAAAAAATGCAATGAAGCTAGAAATACATCCCGGGGCTGCTAACAAGATAGTAGATGATAATACGAAGTTAGCGAAGACTAACCAAACAGAAATCAGCAGGGTTCCTGCCACACCTCAGGGTTAACAACTGGCTGGAAAAACTGAAATCGCAGAAATTTCTTTCGATCAAACATCTATCAAGTCCCCCAAATTAAAGCAAACAAACTTAGTCCGCTTGAACACGGTTTTAAAAAGTCGATGTTTATGTAGAGTGGAATGGCTGTGGAAAATATGTCAAGATAGGCGATCTAAGATTGATCTCGCCGTCTTTCCCAGAAGAATATTGCAATGGAAATTGTTGTAACGATGATGTAAGAAGTCGATCGAAGGGCAACACAGGACTTAGAGTGTTGTTTTTATAAAGTGCTATTGTCCTTTAGTAAACACACTACCGTTTAATATTTTGGTATATACATTAATAAAAATATTAAAAATTCAATACCAAGCTTTCTCTCTCTCTCTCTCTGATCTGGCCCGACATGGCCAGGTAGTGCGCTCGGCTCGCAATCTACTGGTCGTGGGTTCGGATCCCCGTCACACCAAACATGCTTGCCCAACGAATAGTGGGATTGACCGTCACATTATAACGCTCCCACGGCTGAAAGGTAAAAGAGTAGCCCAAGAGTTGGCAGTGGATGGTGATGACTAGCTGCTTTCCCTCTAGTCTTACACTGCTAACTTTGGGACAGCTAGCTCAGATAGCCCTCACGTAGCATTGCACAAAATTCAAAAAACAAACAAAGAATTTCCTTGTAAACATAGAGAAAGTAAAAAAATGTGTTGCAATTTTGCCAAAAATATTTCTCGGTATTGATTATTCAATTGTATGAAACAGACTGTTCTTGTTTTACACAAAAAAATTAGTTTTCCAACCGTGTATTATTTTTAATATTAAATTGTGAGTATTCAACAGTGCTTACAGCTGAAGTTTAAATAAAACTTGGGAAAATGTTAGTTATTACATGAAGAACCATTTTATATTAACTTACATTTTTATAAGAGAATGATGTAAAAGATCATTAATTTTTTAAATATTGCTTAAGATTCAAAATACTTTTTTTACCCAATTATTGAAATACCTTCTATTAAATACTGAAATTTACAATAATGTCAGTGTCTTAAATAAGCTTATAACTTCTTAAACAGAAACTCAAATAACATATTTTCACTAGGTTAGCTTCTGTTTTGTGTCAAGGAATCTTGTGCAAGATTCGAGATATTCTCAGGTACAAGTCATACACACACTAACTTGAGGCCTGGTAGAATAAAGGTTGCAGAGTTACATCTGAATTCCCATCCTGAATGAACTGAAGGAATAGACTGGACAGAAGTTTGCAATGAAATGAAAACAAAATGCTTTGTTAAACATAAGACACAAATATATTTCAGTAGGTATGTGTGCATGAAAAAAAAGACGGCACAAATATTTTACTGATGAGAGCTCTATCTCAGAGGAAGATTTGAAGGAAACACTTTAGAAGACTGAGAAAACTAATTACTATATATATATATATATATATCACACTAGTGTCAGTTGTTCCAGAGTGTACTTTGTCATTACCCGATTACAAATAGGGAGTACACAGCTTCCAGGTATTCCTAAAACTCTGCACAACTAATGTCACCAGAGAACAAACTTAATAAAAGACTAAGGAATTTACCAGCGGTATCTTCTGTGAGAGAGTTCAGCAACACCAAAAAATGGGAACAACTCTTGACAATATGAGGCTTGTTCTAGAATAACATTTCAAAATTCCAGAGCTGGTGTAATTGCAATTTAAAAACTATATTTGTGCTGAACAAGTGTGCAAAAACTTTCAGAAATGCTGGTGAACAACAAACATTCACCTTTCTAAAGTAAAAGAGAAAGAAATATATGGTATTTTACAAAATATCACAAGTATCTTTTTTAATAATTTTCATAAATCTTCAGGTCTATGTCTTGTTAAGTGGTCTTATTTTGACTTGAGCTGGATCTATATGGGAGAATGCCCATAAATTTTATGCATATAATTTTTGAACTGGTTAAAATAAATTTAAGCATCAACTTTTAACATGTACAACTGTTCATATTTGGCTACAGCTTATTAATCAAGGCTGGTTTGGATTTGAACATCCAAGACAATGATGGATGGACCCCTCTTCATGCTGCAGCACATTGGGCACAGAAAGAAGCTTGTGAACTCTTAGCTGACAACCTTGCAAATATGGATATCCAAAATTTTGTTGTAAGTTACTTTTCTATTACATAAAGTAAAATGACTTAAAAAATCCTATATATGTATATATTTTTTTTTGTTAAATATGTATGCAGATATATAAGGTTAGTACAATTATTCTATGTGTAGTTTTAGTTTTCAGTTAATGTATGTTTGATTGTTAAGAGACTTGGAAAATGAATTTATTTCAGAGATCATAGAAAATTGATAACCTTTAATAGAATGCTGGTACACTGTGAATATACGTTTGTCTTCTGAAATGTAGTAATGAAAAATTAAATGAAAAACGCATTCATCATAAATGAAATTTCAGTGCTAATGATTGACTTCAAGGTAATAAACACAAGTTTTAAAGTTTTTGCTTCTTTAAGGAAGTCAGCTGGAGAAAATTGCTTTTGTTTTAGTCTTTATTCAAAAAATATATATAGGAAACATTATTGAAGTAAAAGAAATTACTTATTTATGGTTCAATCTTTTTTTGTTTAAATTATATTCTTTACTGACAAGGATTTCAAAAATATTTTTATCTTTATTGTTATTTTAGTAGATCAGATAACAGTTATAATCATTCAAATGGTGATACAAGTGTGAAACTTAGCATGGATGTTAAAATTGGATCAATTTTAAAGACAAAATGTTTACCTCTAGAAAATCAAAGATGGCCACCATTTTGCCATGTGAATATCTTTTTTTTTTTCAATACACAAATTTGCTTAGTTGTCTAATTTCTACACTGATGTGTTAGAGACGAGTAGTTTATACATTTTGATAAAAAGGTTAGAAAAAAAACAACCTTTATACTACAGATAATTGTAAAAGAACTTTTTATTTCAACTAACATTTTGCCTTTGTGGCTTCTTCAGAGTTAATACCTGTTTGATATTAGAATGTTCATAAATTATAAAATTGCTTTATCCTGAAGAAGCCACAAGGGTAAAACGTTGGTTAAAATAAAATCTTCTTTTATAATTATCTGGATTATGAAAGTCATTTTTTGAACCTTTTTATCAAAATGTGTTAATCCCTTCTCTATGCACTACAAATTTTGAGTAGTTTATGATGCAAGTGAAGCTAGTGTTACTATTATTACACCTACCAAATAACCCTCATAGTTTAAATGGCCACCATTTTTCCACATGAATTGTCATGGAGCAAGTCAATTAATTGCCTTTTCCTGATCTTTGCAAACACTAACATGACCATGTACACACAAAATAGATTCTCAATATTTTGCTCTTGCGTTTGGACTGCAAAATTTTTCATAGCAAGATCTGATTTAAACACACCACTTCTAAGCTGTGATTTGATATCTGCATTGTCTTCAGTCATGTGCACAAATTTAAGGAGTGCTAATAGGATGACTTTTTCAACACATTCTTCATGTTATGTGTTGCCACAAGTCGACTTGTGATAAAGCATCTTTCTGTATATGATTTCAGCTGCTTTGGCTAAGGGAAGAGTCTCATTGTATTCACATGCTTATGCAAGGACCAACCCCAAATCATTCTGGAAGACCAGTAGTACATCCCATCTTTGAAGATGAATTTTCTAGCAGAGACATATGTGACTGGCTGAATTCACATCTGGTGATTCTATACCCAGCTACTCAAGACACTGCTTATAGAGTGTTGTTAGATTCATAAGCTTGAATATAAATATATTTATACCCTTGCTGGTAGCATTTGTCACAATGATGTAGGTTAAAAGATTGGAAAAAGCAGTTGGATATGCTTCCTTCCTAGCTAACTGTTGAGTACTGTTCTCATATCCTTACAATGAGGCTTTCATTACTCAGAGTCTTAGCACATTGGTTAATTTTGTCATTTAGTTTCATGGTCATTGCTTATATTATAGCAGATAGTGTAACCTCTGTCACATAGAAAGCATTCTGATGTGTTTCACTGTGAAGACATTCTTTGCATCTCGTTTTGATTTTCCTCTATGTTGTTTGCAGTTTTAGACATTATTTTAATATCCTTTTATAACTTTGTGTTGTAGAAGAGGAGTCTGCAGCTTTGATGATATTTTGCATTGTGTTTTCTTAATGTAACCTCTATACCACTACCTGCATCTAGTCTGGCTGGGTTCAGCATGATTGGTAAATCGTTGATAACGTGAAAAAAGAGTGTTTGTTGTGATGTTGGCATAGCCATCTTGTTCTCTAATGTAGGAACCTGGTGATGGTAAGAGATCTTCCTTCTTGTCCTGTTAACAAAGGCAACATTTACTTCAGTCAGTTTGCCTTTAGATTTGGTAGAAATAGCCATTTTTAGATGCTAGTAAATTAGTAGTTTAAGGTTGAAGGTATCCTTTTACCATACTTTAACATATGTATGTTGCTGTGTGGGATTGAACTAGCTTCATGCTTTTGCCATACATCCAGTCCCATGTCATCTGTACCCCTCAGGGTGACTAAAATCCTGTCATACTTGGCTCATCTCTTCTATGTTGATTCAGATGTAGTTTCTTATCTAATAGAGAGTTGGTTAGGTAGAATTTTATAAACTAAATTATTCATGTACTTAGATGGCACTGAACTCTTTGCGGAATTACACAGCAGTGATGTCACTAGAGTGCATTGGCATTCAAACTTTTGTCCATTTGCTGGTTGTTCATTCAGGAATATGGGTTTGAAATATTATGTTTAGTTTCAGCATGCTCATGAAAATATAAATAACCACTAAAATCACTCAACAATATCAATTTATGTCAAGAATTGACATTCACAGGAAAAATTGTTGGCCAACTTGGATTTACAAGTGACTAATTTGTTTTTCATGAAATATAACCCAATGAGAACATCTATGCCAAATTTTTTTATTGTATCACAATTTGACCAATTAACCTCCATCCCTTAAAAAAAAAAACCCAAAAAAACAGTAAGTAGGGAAGTTATACTACTGAGTTACAGTAATATTTTAAATTTTATATTCACTGTTTATTTTTAAGGAGTTATCAAGAAAGGTATATATATAAGTTGCAAAATGGAAGTATTTTGGGCTTATATTGGTCATAAAACCAATGCTGTAACCAGTTAAAAACTGAATTTTCAAGCAATTCCAACTCTCATCACTTCTACTAAATGTATATAGATAACTGAATAACCTAAACTTTTTTAAGAATAAAGTATTATAATGGTGTTTATGTATTTGAAAATCATAACGAACTATGTATGGAATTCTTAACATTTTAACATAAAAGTTAATGTCTTTAGTTTGTTACATGGTTACTTTGAAAGTTTCATATAAACTTGAGATCAAATATTCTTTTTAATTTGATTGACTTTTACCATTACTTGGTAAGTGGTAAGTTGAAATCTGAAGTAAATACAATCTGTAATTTTAAGTTGTTTTATTACAAGAGAGCTACACATAGATGACAAATAAGGTATTTTTGGTCACAGAACTGCATTTTTAGGTATAATTTTTGAATATGTAGTGATTTTATTTTTGTGATATTTACATTTAATTACGAGCAAGACCATGTATTTTTGAAAAAAAAAGAATTCTTGATCATCAACTATTATGCAATTGGTGTCTTTATTATGTTTAATTTTAGATGTTATTCAAAATACAGTTGTTTTCTAGGGGCAAACATGCTTTGATGTGGTTGATCCTGACTTGGTTAATGTGTTACAAGATTTAAAGAACAAACAGAATAATGTGAGTAACAATGGAAACTTATTTTCTGTATTCAGAATTTTTTGTTTTTTCTCTTTTTCTGTGATTGGCTTGTGCTTACTAAGTACAAGAAAAACATTGTTCTCGGTATATTTAACCCTATCTGGACAACAGAGTATCTTTCAGGTGTCTAATGCACATCTGCAAATCAAATTTCAAAATTTAAGTAAAAAATAATAGTTCTAACTCTCTTTATGGATTTTTAACTCAAAAATATTTTAGAAATAATATTTTCTAATTTGATAATACTGTTGTAGGGTAGTATGCAAAGAGAATGAAAAAAATGATAATTTTCTTTTCTATGCCACTCTGAAGATTCTCATCTGTAAACAGTACAATTATTAATTTTAAAAAATATTTCTACCCATCCCAAGGCATAATTTAATATTTTTTAAGCAGCTATTATCCCTTGAGAATATAATTATCTGTATGTTGTTTGGCATGATATTCCTACCCCTTTAGTGGTTTTATTACCTTTTGTTACCTTGCTTTTATAATGTCACAGCATATGGTCTGTACAATTATCACAGCATATGGTCTGTATAATTACAAATGAAGCACAACTTTGAAAATAGCCATATGCAGCATTTTGTAGAGCAGTTTATACAACTTGCATCAGTACAGATTAATAAAGTGGTTTGAGCAATAATTTATTGTTTCTTGGGAAAGTAACTATCTAAAGGTTATTTAGGGATAAATAAAGGAATCTCATGGGAAGTTTAGAAGGCTTAGGGACAAACCACAAATCTGAGGATATTGTTACAGTTTCTTTTGACATTATTTACATTCTTCAAATTGTTTTCATGTTAACTTATATCACTTTGAAAACTATGGAAAGTTTTTTTCTGTGACATCAGCTTAGCTTAGCTTAGCTTAGATTTAGTGAGCATGATAGGTGATGGTAAAGGATACAAGTGACTCACATCCTTATGTATTAAATATTGCTCAGTTTATTGAAACAAGACTATTTATTAGATATAAATTGACCTCAAGTCCTAGGTCACTGATAAGTAGTTGTTAGTTTTTGTCATGTTTTGTATGATTGAAAGCTAGAAGTGATAACTACAGCATTCAACAAAGTAAAGTTTATTAATAGATGAATACAGTTTGAAATGATCTGTAGAATTCACATTAATACACTTATTATTTGAAGAAACTTTGGCAGGAAATTACTGTTAAAATGAATTATAATTTCCAATATGAAAACTGTTATTATTATTATTATTATTATTCTGTCACACTTTTTACTCATTCAAAACAAATACAGTAGAACTTTGACATTAAGGGCACCCTTCCAACTGCATCCAAGTGCCCTCTACAGTAAGGTGCTCTTAATGTCAAAAATGAGCCATGCAAAGCTGGATTCCATATTGACCATACTAACTTTCTAAATCTTAGTCTCCATTTTGTTTGGTATATGCATTTAAAGCCTTTTTTGTTACATGTACGTAAGCAGTGTTTCTGTGTATACTGTAAAAACATTGGTATGAAAATACATGTACATGTAAAAAGTTACCATGCATTTGTACATCCACACATTAGGTCATTATCACAAATACATGTATAGCAAACTTATACACTAATTCTGTACGTCATTGGTTATGGTTATACTTTGTAAAAAAGTCTTTAATAGATGATTGTTTGTCACATTTACACTGGTGGTGTTGCAATTGACCCTTGAGAGTCATGACAGTGTCTAAAATATCTGACAAACCTCACTCAAGCACAAATTGTTTTAGGTCAAAAGCCCATTGTTGTGCTTGCACAAATGACTTGATGTTGGTGGATGGTGATTCTGGCTCAGGCAAATGGTTGGCTCATCCTCATCCAAAGTGGTGTCATTACTTTGAAAAGGCTTTCCTGCAATGTTATCTGCAATTTGTTGCTCCCAATCCTGTTCAATTTCTTCTGTGGCTGGAGCATCTTTATCCCAGTTTGCAAACTGTACAGCAGTGAGAACTTCGTCATTTTCAGTTTTCTCTGATAGATACTCCATCAGCTCACTCAGTGGAATATTGTCTTCCTCATCATCTTCAGGAACTGTTAGAATTTCTTCATCCACTTTGATTCCAGGAAGCAGAAGCACTTCTGTACAGTTAATGGCTTCGTCTCCCTGACTGCTTCTGCAGCCCAGTAACAGGCATCAAGCATGTTCACTTCTTTAGCAGCAATATTGGCATCTGTTGAGGTTTTCAATTTTGCTAGGACAGCCTGAAGAAACCGTTTTTTGTAGAGGGATTTCATGGTTCTAATGGTGTCCTGGTCGAGGGGTTGCAGGATCTGGGTGAAATTAGGAGGAATGAACAGGACATACACATTTTAACCAGCCTGCAATGAAAGGGTTAACTGCCCACTTTATCGAGTGCTCATATAGAGAATGTGACTAAAGACACTGCTCTTAATCTGGAATATCGAGGTGCCCATTATTGCAACACTTGTTTTGGTTACAAATAGGAGAAAAAAGAAAGAGACTGAAAAGGTCTGCCCTTAATGTCACTGTGCCCGTTATTTTGAGGTGTCTGTTAATCGAGGTTCTACTGTACACATTAAATGTATTGTGAAAGTTACATTCATGATAAAGTTTGAATCACCAGATAACAGTGCATAAAGTTTGCATGGCCATCTTCTATGAAGTGAATGTACCATAATGTACAAACCTAGTTTAACCTTGTCATGAGTTTGTGTGAAATTCAAACCAAACTTTGTCCTGAGCATACAACTTAACAGAAGCAATGCTATATTTAATGTTTGTAATGAGAGATGGCACTGCACATAGATGCCTTCAGTTCTACTATTTACAGCATATTCAGGAAAGAACATTTTTATTCAAGGTTTTGTTTAGTTTTGAAACATTCAATGCTTATACTTAAAAACCAATGACTTAACAATTAATCATACCCAAGTTAATTATATATAATGGTTCATGTGGAGTAAACTTCTGTTTGTGCAGAAAAAATTATTGGACTAGATAATATCAGAAAAGATAGTTAGCATTTAGGTCAATGTACTTAAGGTAGGCATAGCATCTTCAGTTCAAATGTGGAAAATCACTCACATTTGTATCAAATGGTAGAGTAACTGTACTGTGTCATGTAATTGTAATAAGCTATCAACCTTAGTGTATTATATTTATAACATTTAAAGAAATGTTTGGTCAGTAAACCTTGATACATTTACTGATGACAACTTTTGCCTTTTATTTTCAAGAAATTAAAGCACAAAAAAGCTTGCATATAGTAAGGATATTCTTGTTCAGGAATCATAGTGTGATATGTGTGCAGGTGGGATTATGGGGCAAGGGGGAGTGGTTGCTCCCACTTGTTTTTTTGGGGAATATAGTACACAGTCATGACATCCACAGTAATTAAGTCAGTTTCCACACACACATGCTTATTTTAGTCCAAAGTCCTACTATATATATGTATATATTATCAATAAAGGTGTTTTATGTAGCATTAAGAAACTTCCAAATGTAATCTAATACAAATAAAATTATCTTTAAAAAAAGTGCTAATTCAAAATTTCAGAGACAGATCGTGTAAATAGTATCACATGGACAAAAAATATACAGTGGAACAAAATAATTGAATGTTTGAAAAGTAACTCCTCAGAAATTGAAAGTACCCTTACTAAATGAACAGTTTTGTCCCACTCACCCTAATCATTTGATCAGTACTAAGAATATTTGGCTGGGTATAACCCGGTGGTTAGTATGCTCATACTTTAATTCTGAGAGTTCATGGTATGCATCCCATTGCTACAAACATATGCTACACACTTTGGTGTTATGGATGTGATATAAGAATGATGGTCAGATTTCACTATTTGGTCAGAAAAGAGTTGGTGGTGGGTTCTGTTGATTAGCTACGTTTTCTAGATCTATCATTTCAAAATTATTGAGGATTATACTCAGATAGTGCAGAAATTGTCAACAAACAGTAAGGATGTTTTCAAATTTATTATTATCATAACATAGTTATCCATGTGGTAATACCATGTATTATGGTAACTCAAAAGTTCATAAAAGTGTATTTTGTATACATAGAGGAAGGAATTAAAAAAAAAGTCCATTTATTTATGTACATCAACACATACACACACACACACACAAAAGCTAAGATTTTACATCTATTTAAATAGGAGAATGTTATATCTTCTTTTTATAGAGGTTTGTGTGTACTGTGTATCGTAGGTATACAGTTTACATTTTAGTACTCTATCTGATGGATGATCTTTGTCTGTGTTACTAATTTTAAGAAATATTTGTATTAAAGAACAGACTGACACTTTAGAAATATTGAAGAGCATTCTCTTGTTGGTGACCAGCAGGAGGCCAGGAACTTCTAAAATAATTGTAGAATCTTTACATAATGCAGTAACTAGATCTTTTTTCTATTAATTTGCTAATATGTTAAAATATTATAAAAGAAGTTTTAGAAAACCAATTTCCAATGTCGTTAATAACCTAAATACTGACAGTCAGCATGTGTACACATGTTTCTTGTAGTGCTTTTACAACACATTTTTACCAATGTCAGTATATATACTTGACATTTAAAATGCTGTTAAAGGATTAAATAAAAAGAAATAAAAAATTTATGAGCAAAGAGCAGAAGTTTTCAAACAAAAGTTCAGGAAATTGAAAATTATTGCATGTGTTCTTCCAAGTAGATATTAACATAATTACATTTATAATGGTTTCACATAATTTTGTTTCTTTAAGCTTTTACAGTCACCTTGCCATTTTTGATATGAAATTTATCAAGTTGTGTAAGAAGTAGAATAGAATTTAATATAAGCTGGCAAGAAAGTAAAAAATCTAAACACAGTGGTGATATCATTTTTAAATGTAGCTACAACTAACCCTAATAGGTTACTTGGACCCCATTGTATGTGCCATTGTTACTTTTCACACCACTGTCACTATATATACACATGTTATTTAGTGACAAATGTAGAAAAATACATTTGAAAGTTTTGGTAAACATTATTATGTGACTTAGTATGTTTTGTTGTATCACAGCTTCAAAAGGAGCGTCCAGAACTTGGAGAGATACTAAGAAGAAAAGCCCCACCTCCATTAAAAAGAAGAACTTCTGTAACTCGAATGAGTGGTACAGATAAGAGCAATGTAGTTATGAAAGATACCTATGCGGAACGAGCACAGATTGAAGCTCAGTTGCAACTACCTGAAGAAGAAATAGAAGAAGGTAAAAGTAGTAGTTTCAATTTTTTGAGAGCATTGTTTTCCAAACAAACTGTATAATCTATTAGCACTTTTGCTATGGGCATCTTTTACTGTGCATGTCATGAGGTTTTAGTGAGTTACATTCAAAATTTAATTAAGCTACTTTTTTACCATGGTATATGAATAGATTTGGTATAAAAACATAACTAATAATCCAAATTTGAATATTATATGAATTGTGACACTTGCTCACCAGGCACCCTCTCTTCACTAATTTATTTACCACCCCTCCAAAACGTACGACATTCAACATAAATACTCATTATAGTGTTGTCATTACTCAGGCAAAGCACATTTGTTATAGCCTTCAATCATATTATGTTACAGAGCAACAAACTAGAACAAACTTGCTATGCCCACCTGTCACATCCTCTCTTTCAGAAATTGCCAATTATTTTTCTCTGATGTTTAATACTATATTATATTTATAACCAATAGAAAGCCAAGGTTTTAATCTATCAAATTACATATTATTTTACATTGTTTCCCATACAGAAAATTGTCTATTTCACTTCCAGTTCAAACTTTATTCCCATGGGTAACACATCAATGAGCTTATCCAAATTTTTAACTGCTCTTGTTGCATAGTTAGAAAGCCAGAACAATTATGATAGTTAAGTAACATTGTCTGCTTTTTGCATATTATTATTCTTTGTTCTTTGGTGCATTATTTAATTAAATTAGAAAAGTATTTAGAGCAATAGTACCTGTAATGTAAAAAAGTAGGGTTAAGTGTCATCGACAGTTGAAGGCATAAAAAAAAAAGAAGACCCAGGTAATTACTTTATTTATTCTTTTTCATGTGTATTCATTATTTATTTTTATAAAAGTGACCAAAATGTAAAAAATTAGAAACTTTAAGTTAGATAAGGTTAGATTAGGTAAAATAAAAAATAATAATGATAAAATTTTTCTTGAGATATGCTCGGGAGCAAGTAGCCTGTACATTATGTGATTCAATAGAGTAACATGAACTACGTGTTTGCCAAGTGATTTACAATTCTTATGATGGGAATATTAGTTAGACATGGTTCAAAAGACAATAAACCAATAAAATTTAAGTATAAACAAACAGATATAGGCTGTTAAAAGTTTAAAGCTATTTAGAATAAACAGATATAATTTCATGTTACTGTTTGAAGTCACTGTAGAAAGAGAAAAAAGGTAATTTATATTTACTCTAATTTTCTTTTTGGTGGTTACAAGGTCTGTCAAATTGACTGACCTTGTTTAGAGGTAAGGTAGAGAAAATAACAGATAAGGTATGAAGTTTTTACTCGACAAAAAAGTTTAACATTTATTTAGGAGGTTTTAGATATGATGCAAACGAATTTGAGGTTTTTCAGAGGAAGAAAGGTATTTTTAATTTTAACATGAAAATCCCTTTGCACGCAGAGCAGTCAATACTTTGATTCAAAATATTCATGGAGAGATATTTGGTTAAAATGCTTCATTAAAAATTCTGATTTTTTGTCTACAAGTCACTCTTAATGATTAATGAAAGCTTGTGAAATTTTGTAAAGATACACAAAACATACTAGAAGTTATAGTATACAAACTATAAACATCAATTATGTGGTCACAAACTTGGCTGATTTGACTAAGCTCCTAGCAAGAGAGTTGATATACTAAGGCTTATGATCAGCAAAAGTAGCAAGTTTTATACAATCATTACATGGTTAAAATATAAATGCAGCTGCAGTATAATTAGATCCTGAAACTAGATTTAAACTTCTTTATGTGAGAAAATTTCATTAACATTTTGGCTTAACAATTTCAAATAGAATCTAGAAAAAAAGAAGAAAAACATATATCTTATTTTAAAGCTTATCAGTAGCAATATAACCTAGATTTTAGTATATTTTATAAACAATGGAGGAATTGTTATAAATTGGGCAGGCATATTAAAAACAAAAGATCTAGAAACATTATGAGAAATAAGTTGCCATTTATGCATTTCAGAATGAGTTTGGGCCAAGTGTAACTTAATGATTTGCATGCCTGGACTGTTAATCTGAGTGTTCACAGTTCCTATCCCATTGCCATAAAATGCACTCTGTACAAGTTGAGGCCGTGGATGTGCTATTACGAGTGAAGATTAAGTCCCACAAGATTGTATCAGACAAGAGTAGCCTAAGATTTGGCAGTAATTACAATTTAATATCTCCCTTCCCTTTAAGTCTATCTGCTCAACTTAGGAATGGCTATGTTCAGACACCCTTTGTGCTGCTTTGTGTGAGACTTTGTAAACAAAGAATGAGTTAGTTTGATTCAATCAAAAATGTTTGTAAAATGTTTTATTCCATAGAGAAAGTGATTTGTGGAATAATTATTTATTTAAGTATCATCCATTTAACTCGTACTGCTCAAGATTTTTATATGTTAAACCAAATGGATCTTGTTATCAACAAATTGCAGTTTCAACATGCATAATTACTGCTTCTGATTTTCAGTAAAATTGGAATATTCTGAGGAATATAGTTATATTTGTTGAACTTGTAAGTAAAAAGTGTTGCCTGAAAATAAAATACTTGCAGAGACCCGCAAAACATTTCCGGCCAAATTAGTATCTTTATCGTAACAGTACTACTTTAAATATAACATTTCTAGCACAATACAAACGAATTGTAATCGTAAACAATGAAATGTGTAAATCAACTTGTATATAGGCCATACTTTATAAAACTTTAACTTATGTTAGGCCTAAGTTCGATAAAGAGATAAATTAACAATGTAACCTGTGTAAATTATTTTTTAGTTTAGTTAGGACTAAACTCTACTGTACTTAATATTATCAATAAATAAACTTATAAACGTCAAACCTTTTTTAAAAACTTTGATAAGTTTTTCATATTCTGTTGTACAAAATGGTTAGTAAAGTATATTTACATTCCACTTTTGTTGTTACTTCTTGTTTCATACAGCAATTGTAGTGACTTGATCACTGAGCTTTGCAGCTCTCTGCCGCAGGCAGACTATTTGTCGTCGAGTGAATAATGTGCATGCGCGGTTTTTCTTGTGGAAACATTCTAACTACGCATGCTTATGCAGCAGGTTCTCAGTCAGAAAGCGTAATGGTCGTACATACAAACAAGCAGAATAATAATATAGATTAGAAATGTTAAGGACCATGTATTGAATTATTTAGATTATTCTTAGGATTCATTTGTATAAGCAAATGAAAACAAAAATTATTAATCAATGTCTACAAATACGGACTCTTTCCATATATTGAACTAAATTTTTTAAATCATTCATAGTAACAAAAATAGATAAATAGTTACTCTGAAATGTTACTCTCAAATTAAAAATTTTGTTATGGTTATGTTTTCTGCTAACCAATATAATGTCAAAAAATGTTAGATAATGTAGGTTCTAAGAATAGATCTTCTAATTATCTCAATTGTTTATATGTTGGCAGAGGGTAAAATTGCAATAACAAATGAAGTTGTTGAAGAACCTTCCTTTAACACCAAACTTAATAAGGAAGACCTAAACGTGGGTAAGGTTTCATCCATTTTGGCATTGTTCTCACTTTTTAATCTGAAATCTATCTATAAAGCCAATAAATAATAGCTTTTTTCTAAACAAAAACCTTTAGAAGTTATATAATAAAATATTAACATCACCTAAACATTGTGTACTTCAAACAATTTTATAACTTTTTTTAATGAAAATAATATATTCTTCACAAAAATCCTTTCTACACATTGATTTTTATAGATGTTGTCATTTGTGGAAATAGGAACAGGATCTGATCTATTTTATATTAATTCATGTTTGCCAAAATAGTAATCTTGATGTACATTTTTGACTAGTTAAACAGGATATAAAAATATTAATGATAAATATTTTGTTACAGTTGTGGTTATTTCAATCGTACATTGAAACCTTACTGTGATTTCATATTCATTTTTTATCAAGCATAGTGTTTTTGTTTTCTCATTTCTTTAATAATCACTGTAGTTATCCTGACTTTTTTTTTAATTTAGTAAAAAGAAATGAAGCCAACATTGATGATAGTCTCTCAGAAATCATCCCTTCTCCAGACAAAACTAAAGAAGATTGGGTAAATACAGTTTCTGATTTCTATAGCTTAAACTGCAGTAGTTATCAGGAATAACATAAATTATTTCGTGTTGTAAAACAGAAGGTAGAGAAAATTTATTTAGTGTACTTGAGAGCTAAAACTGCAGTAGTTCAAAAAACTATTCCATGAAGCATATGGTAAAAGTAACATATTTATAATTTTAACATTTTAATTTTTTTCATTAAAAAAGAAAGAAGTTCATTGTATCTTTTTATTTCAGTGTTAAGGTTGTAAAATGATCTTTCAAAATTAGTAACTGTAAATTATGGTAACAATTTTTCTTGAATTAAAAGACTTTTATATTTTCTCTAGCCACCTATATTAAAATCTGCAAATGATAAACTACAAGAACTACAGAATGATGTGGCTCCTTGGAGGAGAAAAATTGAAACAAATATTCCTTCAAATTTACAAGACAACATAAAAGAGCCATTAGCAGTCTTCAGAAAACCTCAAGAAGTCCAACCAGAAGTAGATGTATGTTTGAAATTATCTTTCCACATCTATTATATATACAGTTAACTGTCATACAGTGTGTGAAAAATTAACTCTGTGTCTTTATCTAGACAACTTCTACTCCAGGTAATGAATTCAGGATTGATGATGCTATACCATGTTTTGTGAAAACAAAAAGAGAAATTGTTTTTCTGATTACTTCATATAAGTTTGTGGTTTTTCAAACTTTATAATGATTTTTTTTTCATAAGTACCTGTATCATTTAATATGATTTTATACATATTTCTTCAAGAGTATTTTAGGCAGTGTTAGAGTTTTGGCTGTAATGGATTACTCCTGCCTGTTTCTAGAGTGGGACAAGACACTGAATTCTATACTGAGACCTTCTTCAGGTTGATGTACCTGTAAAATGCTTTAGTATAGAAATTGAAATGTTGTTTCACTCTAGAAACAGGCATGAACAGTCCATTAAAGCCAAGACTCTACCATGATTTCATAGAGTTAGTACTTTTATTACAAGTTCCAACACTTGATCCATAACAAAAATGCAATATCTGTTACAAATTTTCTAAATGTGGTTTTCTTAAGTTCAAAAATTAACAGGTATACCATAACAATAGATTTAACCCACTTACTGATAAACGTACATAGTCAGTACATAGCTTGGTGTTGTATTACTCCTAAAATAATTTAACCAAAGTTTTATACTTAGCTATATAAGTGTTTTGTCTCCTAAGACACTTAAAAGAGCACAGTTTCTGAATTTCTTATATTATTTTCATATAATAAATAAAAGTATAAGAAAGATATCCAGATGAAAACTTTATTCCCTTTGTATTGCCACTGTGCATCCCTTCTAAAAATTTGCCCTCAACCAAGAAATATTTCAATGGAGAAGTAGTAATGATTAAGTAATATATTTCATAATTTTATTCCAGCTTTTAGACCCATTTTATACTTTTATCTGAACATTTTCTATTTATAATTCAGTTTTTATGCTGTGAGTGTAACATTTGTTTTGCTATTGTTGTTGGTCCACAAATTGTTACTTTGGAAGTGTTAATGTATACATTCTGGAAATATCATGGAGGTATACAGGGTGGTTCATAAATGGCCCACTGGAACATAATCTTTAAAAAACATCTTTGGAATTGGACATCAAGATAGGATCCAGTGAAAAGGTTGTTTATGTCAACATTTGTCAGTGAGTTTGTTTAATCTCAAGAGGCATTTTTAAAAGGTCCTAATGTCTGAAAATATAGAATTTTTTATTTTAATTGAAAGATTAGTGATATTTTGAACAACAGCTTGCATATTTGTGACACATTAAAGATACTGATCATCATTAATGAATATTTAGATAGAGAGTATATATAAGTTTTATTATTATTCAGTTGATATGAATACATTGGGACATTGCAAAACATTTTTTATATGGTTCAAACAATCATAACTGTCTTTAAAAACGTTTTACAAGTATTTCTTTTTATATCTGTGTAAATATATGAGTTGTAGTTAGTTTAAATCTGTTGTAATTTAAAAAGGTCAAGTTGCTGGAACATTTTGATTTTCTAGATGTATTATAGTGTGCACGTGTGATCACTGTGTATTCAAAGCTTTTTTATAAGATCGTTTACAATAGATTTTGTTTCTCAACAGGATCTAAAGGCTAATGGCCCAACATCTGAAAGAGCTACAGAGCAAAGGTGAGAAACGAAGTTGTTGGTATGTATAATGTGAAAAGTAGTCTTAAAAAAACATCAACTGACACTTAAGTTTCAAAGTGTATATTTTAAAATAGTACGGCGTAAAGTATGACTATTAATGGCTATACACTAAACTAATATTAACATTAGTAACTTTTGTTATGAAATACTTCTTAAGTTTGTTAAATAAATGCTCTTTATAATAAGTATTAATGTGTGTCAAAACATTATTTTCCAAGTATATATAATTTAATATGTAAATTATTGTTTGCAGAGCAGATTGAAACCTGTTTATTTGCAATTGAAATGTTAAGCTTGAAAAAATGTATTTAGTTCATACAGTTTCTGTGTGCTAGTGGTAAATGGTGAAGTATATGCAATTCCCATGGTATTTTACTTCACTTACAATACTGATGAAATATTAAAATGAAAAATATGATTTTTTTTTAAAGTTCTTTTGTTTCTTAATATTAGTTCCACTTTGATTTCAAATATCATTGTTTATTAATATTACTCTCACGTGAATTCTTATTAAATATAATGTATTAAAAAAATGATAAATTATTTTATAATCTTACAATTTTGATTCAATAGATTATTTCTTCAATCTTTCGTAAATCAAGATTTAATTTTGCATTAAACATATGTTCAGCCACTTAAGTGTTTTTCTAGTTTTTAAGTTGTTGTTACTTTTGATATTTATTTTTAATTCAAAAGATTGCATTCCGTATATGTTTTCCACCAAGAGCAAATATAACTACTTGAACTGTATTTTTAGATTGAATGAACAGAAGTATTAATGCTATAAATATTAAATTCTGTTTTAACTTTTAAGAATATGCTATTTTAATATAGACAAATTAGTACAGAAGAAAACCTTACATATGAAACAACTTGTGCTACCACACCTTCTACTCAAAGCAGCCCACCCATAGGTGTTACAACACCACCACTAGATGGACAAATTAGAAGGTACATTTACATATATAACAATGTATTTTTATATCTGATAAACTAGTATCACAATTTATGTAAAGCTGATAGTAGTCATTTATCTAAGTGTATTGTGTTTCAAGAATATTTTTCAAGACAATGTATATAAAATGCAGTGATCAATATAGTATGTATGTTATTTTCTATGAGAATTATTTTTAGTAACATTAAAAGTTGATCACCTTCTC
This sequence comes from Limulus polyphemus, assembly GCF_000517525.1. Lineage (NCBI taxonomy): Eukaryota > Metazoa > Arthropoda > Merostomata > Xiphosura > Limulidae > Limulus > Limulus polyphemus. The sequence continues at coordinate 110,684 of NW_013665715.1, forward strand.
TGACAAAAATTTTATTTATAATACATCTGCACTTACAAATAAGGTTGAAGTTCATTCACTTTAACATAAACTGATAAGTGATTTATTGGTGTATAGGTCTTTTGTGCCTCCAGTACGAGATGAAGAGTCAGAAACTAGAAGGAAAGCCCATGCCAAACGTGTGAGAGAAACACGTCGTTCCACTACAGTAGGTTTAAGTTTCTTTTCTTTTTAGTGGTAATAAGATTAATGAACAACTAAAGGGAGATTCACTTCATGACAGCTACTGACACCATTTAACCTACAAATTACAATCAAAATGTAATTGAATGTTCATTGTAAATAACTACTAACACCAGTTAATCATAAAAATTGTAAATATAACATAATGTGAATTACATTCTAAAGTAGATACTAACAGCAGTACACATAAAAGTAATTGCTAGGAAGTAATGAATTCATAGAAAAATAGCTTAAAGCAACAATTACTCATAAAGTTGCAAACAGAACTCGGTCCTTATCACACCGATTAATTTTTTCTGTATGATTGGGTCAAAGTGCACTTGTCGAGACCTTTTACAGTTTTATATTCAAAATTTAGTTAAGCAATATTATCAATGTATAGTAATAAAAATAGCATCAAAATGTAATTTATAATTCAAGTTCTTATATTATCTAAGTTTTAACTTTCTAATTTCAAAAAGATGCATTTTTAAAAAATCTTTAACTTCAATTTTCTGTGTCACATCACACACATCTGAATTCTGTACATCAGAACTTTCTAAGATAGGATACTGCAGTTTCCAGCCAATTACTATACGTAATTACAAGCAAGAACCTAAAAGTTGAACTTCTTACCTTAGTTTCACATTTCAAAGGTTGGTCAAATCAAACAACTTCATTTCTATAAAGTTAAGCTTTAATATTTTATGAAATAAATACTGTAAGTATTAGGTTTTTTTAAGTAATTTTTTTTGTATTTATGTGATTAACCAATCATTTGATAAATGAAGCATATTTTGTAGCCTTTAAGTGTTTTCATTGTGATAAAGTTGTTGAGTACATTATATTGTTATGGTCCTATAACACCATATCTGATCATGCTCCATCTAACAACCCCACACAGCTTGAAAAGTAACAACCCTGTTGCATAGTTTCCACTACTGAAGGCTCTGTCATAAAGTTATTATGCCTAAAACACACCACTTCATAACCTATCTGGCAAACAGTTGTCCTTATCAATTGTCTAATTACATGAAAACCCATAGTTGTGCATCTGGCAACTTGATCAGTTTTATGTACAGAATACCTTGAATATCCATTTACTTCTCATTAAGGTATTTTGTGGAAGCAACTTTTGTATACATGACTTTTTCGAATGGCAATCCTTCTTAGTTATGTTTTGTGGTATTAACCAGAACACATGATAAATTTTGCCACTGACCTTTGTGTTACAAGATACTAAAATTTGCATACTGTCTGGGCTATGGATTATTGTAGATCTGTTTTTGGATGGTCTTGATGCTGCAAGTTGATCTTTATTCCTTTATTTTACAACACCGTTAAATACAAGACATATCCCCATCTTGGAAAATAGAAATTTCCAGTCTTAACACACCTTATAATTTGAGCATATGAATATTTTATGTTGGAAAGGACTGATATATACCCTTTCCAAAAGTGATGAATTTTCAGTGGCTTCACACTACTCATGAAATGTCAAACACTGTCAAAAAGTAGTCCTCATACATTCCATTCCACCATGAACTTATATAGGGGATGGTTGTCACATACTCAACCCTTTGTATAATAAGTTCACCTAATAATAGAAATAAATTGAATAAAACAAATTAAAAATTCAAACAATAGTTCTTCACCAACTTACTACCTGAAAATCTTCAAAAGGGGAGGAAAAATTTATAACAGGCTGTGAGTGTAATTAGGTGGTAACCCTGAGAAGTCTTGTCAGTAAAAAAAAAGCAATTGAATTATCATAAAGTAGCCATAACACTTGTTCAAAGTGGATAGGTAAGAAAAATGCTTTAGTAAACATTAGGAGAAAAAAAGAAAAATTAGGCTTGTTTGGTATTTTGATTTAATCATGTCTACTTTAATAGTGTATTTTATAAATAAGCTTCTTGAGAGCTTTATTTTTAACTCCATGCATTATCTAGTGATGCAAGTAATTTATTTTTCATTATCTAAGAATAAAAATAAGGTTATTTTGCTATTTATATAGCCTAATGTATTTACATTTGAGCACAAATGTTCAAATTTTATTTCTTAATTTAAACATTTAAACTTCATACAGATACTGAAATATGTTGGGCATATTTGCAAGTTATATTAATGTTTTATGATATACGTCTCTAGGGTGTTACGTTGGAAGACCTGAAGTCAGCAGAACAACAGTTATTACGTAAACAACAAGAGGAAGATGAACAAAAGGAAAAAGACAGTACAGAGCCAGTTGCTTCAATACCACTAACAGCATACACCACCACCACTACTGCTAGTAGTACATTGAGCTCAACAGTAGACAGGCAAGAGTCTTGCAGAATATCTACAGAAGGGGAAGAAAAGGTTGATATTTACAAAACCAATTTTTCAAACCTTATGTTCAGCTTTAACAGGAAATGATTCTACTTTTTTTCCATTATTCTTCAGACATCAAGATTTCTATGTACATTAAAATTTTGTAAAATCTTACTCGTTTTCTAAAATGCTACAAGTGCATTTTAGAAAAACAAATTCAAGTAACTAAAGTAAATGCCAGTTTATTCTGTGTATAATACAACAAATATTTTATTGATTAATGGAAAATGAATGAAATTTCTATACATAATGAAAATATTCTCCAGTATGTAAATGGTCTAAAAGTTAAGAATAGTACATTGTTACATATTACTAAGTGTATATACATTGTTGATTTATGTGTGCTGGATTGTTGAACTAGCATCTGAAATTGTTAAATAATCTACTGTTAATAAATAACTATAGGTGTATTTACAGTGTAATAATTCTTTATTGTAATTAATTATGAGTGTGTTTATGTTTGTTTTTAATCTTCTTCCAGTGTTTTCCACAAAATGACTTCAAATTTTACTTGTAGATTTTTGATGCCCACAAAGGAAAAAGTCATGAGTAGGCCTAAGAATTGTGGAGTTTAAAAGCTTATGAGGCCCTTAGAATTGACAGAATGGGTTTACTGAAAATTTATATTAATATGTAATTAATTCAAAACCATAATCTAAATCAGGACTGGATATAGGGGTTCACATGAAAATTGACATGAACACTTAAGGGACTATTCAAAACAAATATCCACATGTACATTTTCAAAATTTCACTAGTGGGTCACTAACAGATAATGAAAGGTTTTTTAGTGTTCACAGGATTGGGATAATTGAAAATAAACAAAACATGTAGGTGGTCATTCAAAACAAGCTGTGCAAAATTTTGATGTAGTATTTGTTGTGTCCCATGAATTCTCACAGATGGTTTATCATTTAAGGACTGTTTGAATTGTTATACATAAAAAGGTTAAAAAAAAGCTAAAGAGATCTTCATACTGACAGAAAATGAGTAAAAGGTAAAACAACAAATATCATTTAAATTTAAAATTGATTGGTTCAAGAATATGTTAAATATGAGTTATCATAATCTTGTACATTTATAATAATTAGAAATGGTAACTTGAGCAATCTCTCTATTGAACCAAGAAGTATATTAAAAATAATCTACGTTGTATAATTATTTGATTAGCTGTGTTGAATATTTATTTGTGAATAATAGCTTTTTTTTTATTTTATTTGTTTCCACTTATGCTTCGTTCAGAAAGGAATTTCTGAGATGTTTTCACTGCTGTGTTTGAAGTATTGAAAGTTGATAGGTTTGATTTTGTTCTTTAGAAAACAGTCTGTCATTTTCTTTGAGTTTGAAATTTCTGAGATGTTTTCACTGCTGTGTTTGAAGTATTGAAAGTTGATAGGTTTGATTTCGTTCTTTAGAAAACAGTCTGTCATTTTCTTTGAGATTGAAGTTCTCTTTCTTCTTCTATTTATCTTTATGTAAACATCTATCTAAGCATTTTACTGAAGTAATCTTTTTTTTATTTCTGACAGTAGATTGTGAAACAATTTCAAATGCTAGTTTAACATCACAGCATACATATATGATTTGAAAATATAATAATGTGTTTTTGTTTTAAATGTTTTGCTTACTCTGTAGAATATCGAATGTAGGTCCAGAACCAAACTGCAAAGAAATCACTTGTGGAGCACAAAACACCATTTACTTTATACAATGTAAAAACTGCAATCACCAATATGTAGGACATACACAAACAATTCTTAAAGAACAACCATAAATCTTCTATTAACACTAAAAATGATCTCTATGCTGCTCAACACTTTAAACAACCCGGTCATTTCATTAATACTGTTACTCTCATTGGTATTGAAACAGGATTCAAAACTAAAGCTGATCGAGAAATAAAAGCTTATTGGATCGCTAATCTAAACATTGTTCAACTGTTTGGAATTAATCTAGATCTTGGAATCAGTGATCTCTGACCATTGGTTTCATCTCTGTCAGAAAAATAATTTTTATTCTTTGCTTATTTCTTTCATTTAGTGTGAACCCTAACTTTTTATATATATATATATATATATATATATATTTAACCATTTGTAAAGTAAAATATCCCTTATACCTTTTCACATAACCCTCTTGTTGTCAACTCAGAAATAAGATACAACAGTACATGGAAAAATATACAAAACATTTCCTGGAAAACTTTATGACATCACTGAACTACCTTAAAATATCACTCATTTGGTTACCAGCATTCCCAGTTTGTCTCTGAAGAAGAAAGGTCCACCCTTTCGAAAGCACTTGGTTATAGGGTTTTTTATCATCTCTTCTCAAGACTTCTTGAGCCTATATATTTTTCTGACATCGTGAATTTGAAAAGCTGATTATATCCAAATGGACCACTATTTGATAATTTTTGGGTTGATAAAATAAGCTTATGAACTCTGATATACAGTTTACAGTAAAATACTTTAGTATTTCACATTGTGCATATACATACTTGCATATACATAAATCATTGCTGTTATTAGTAGGTTAATTTAATACTATTAGTGGTTAGTTTTAATTTGATTAGTTATCAATATAAACATCTTTCAATAAGTTTTCTTTGATACATTTTTTGTTATTCTGCAGCTTTTCAAATTATGAATGACACATTATAAAACATGGTTTACTTCTATAATTAATGCTGTAAGTTAAACTTACCTAGTGTTTGTTGAACAGACACCAGACGTAAAGCCCCAAGACATACCTTCTACCACAAGCAGTCCTGTTTTAACGACAGGTAGTGAAACAACTACAATTTGTACAAGCCAAGAACCACAAATCTGTATTGGACCTGATAGTCCTGAAGTTACTCATTCTGTTACCTTTCCGCTTCGCTCACGACCTGTCCATAATGAAGGTAAGAACAATATTTCTTCTGTGTAATCTTTTCAAAATATGAAGTTTTTGAACTTTGTTTTTTTTTATTCCATAAAATAATTTATTCTTGTTATTTTATTTTGTGTAATGAAAACCCTTCAGTTACAGCTAACAGAAATAGACAATTAGAAGTAAAATGTTTTATATAACAACATTTTTATTATTGTAGTCTGAACAAGTTTCTTAAACGTGTTTTTTATTAGATCCAGATAAAGATCATGAAAATAAAAATGCCCAAGGTACTCAGGCAGCAATACAGAGAAAGAGAAGACCAAAAAGAAGGTCAACAGGAGTTGTTTATTGGGATGCTGAAGTAAGTTAAAAGTTTATAAATAGTTTGGGGTCAGTAGTCTATTTGAACAGGGGTAAAAGTAATGTAGCCTATTTTAGTATACTCATGTTGTCAGGTAGAAATTTTATACTGGGTTGGATCTAGACAGGCTTTTCAACCCTCTCATTACAGATAGGCTAAAGTGTGTATGACATGACCTTTTACAGAGTTACATTAAAACTTTAGTTAAACTACTTTATTCTAAATGTATACAAATAAACTTGGCACCAAAACTTAATTAACTTTTGCTACTGGCTCAGTCAGTTCAACTGAGTTCATGGCCACCAGAGTTTCTGTACTATAACTTTGAATATGATTTTTTGTATTTTCACAAAATTTGGCAAACTTTCAGTAAACATTACAAAATATCATATTCTTTAATTAAGCATTTTTACTAAAACTTTCTCCATGAATATCTGGAGTCAAAGTGTTGACTGCTCTTGAGTGCAAAGTGATTTTCATGTTAACATTTAGAATTCTTTTCTTCATCTGAAAATTGTCAAATTTCGTTTGCGTAACTTCTAAAATCTCCTAAATAAATATCAAACGTTTTTCTTCAGTAAGACTATTTTATTTGTTATTTCCTCTACCCTAACTCTATATGCATTCAGTCAATTTGACTGACCTCATAAACACCATAAAAAAACAAAACAAAATATATTGAAATTATCCTTTTTTACTTTCTAGAATGACTACAAATTGTAACAGGAAACTACAGTTGTGTATCCTAAATTGCTTAAAGCTCATAACAGCTTACATCTGTTTCTACTTAAATATTATTCTTTTATTGCCCTTTGAACCACATCTAATTAATAATCCCACCACACAAGTTGTACATTACTCAGCAAACATGTAGCTTACATTACTATATCTAATTATGTAATTCACAAGCTTTTTTATTATTTTTTTCTATATCTTACCTAATCTAACCTTATCTCACCTCATAAGTTTCTAATTTTAATATATTAATTACTTTTATAATTACAAATAAAGAATACAAATGAAAAGGAAATGTAGTACTTACCTCGCTCCTTTTTTTTTCTGTCAACTGTTGATCACACTTAAGCCTAATTTTATAGTAATGATATTACTACACTAAACAATTTTTATTTAATTACATCCACCACCAAAAATGGATGGAGGTTATGTTTTCACCCCTGTGTGTGTGTGTTTGTCAGCAAGATTTATCAAAAAAGGCTGAATGGATTTAGACGAAAGTTGGTATACATTTGGACTGTGACCCAACTTAGAAGTGCTTAGTTCGGGAGGGTCAAAAGACAATGTCACAGCAAAGTCACAAAAGTAAAAAAATATCCCTATGTGTTAAAATGGAGACCAATTATTCACACTATTTTTGCTTTCTAATTTAGTCAGATTTTGATGAAACTTGGTGGGCATATGTGGAATATTATTCCTCATTGTACCTGCCAAAGATGGTTTGTATCTATTGATAATAACGGACATATGGATACATTCTGATATATTTTTCAGAGCTGAATATGATCAACACTGTGTGGTGGAGGTATGTGCTCTTCTGAGTGCTCCTGTTTTTAAATAATGCACTTAAGAACAACATAGACACAGAATAATAACACACAAAAAGCAAACAATATTCTATACCTATCATAATTTTTTTGGCTTTCTAACTATGCATTAAGAGCCTTTAAAAATTCAACTTAGCTGGACAATGTGATTCATGTGTGAACAAATTTGAACCTGAACTAAGGAAGAAGACAATTCTCTGTACAGAAAGCAACATAATATAATATGTAATTTGATAGATTATGACTTTGACCTTTTGTTGGTCAAAGTAACATAGTAACTTTTTTTCCTATGGACATCTTTCCTTCTCCCTTATAGAATGGGTCCTTCGATTCATCCACTGACATGATAATTTCAGGATGTGGATTCTCACAGACTAGTTCCCTTTTTTTCACATTCAATTCATCACCGTTTATATTAACTTACATCTCTTCTCTAAAGACCCTTGGTGTGTGGACTCTCTCTACACATTCATCTCCTTCTCTACACCTACTGTCTATTTTATCTTCAGAGGATTTCAGCTTTCATACGTTGCTATTTTTCAATTACCCCACCATCTTTGAGAAGAATACCTACCATTTATCTTTCAGAGCTTCTCTTTCTTTACATAGGAAACTACTAGGTGGCTAGTGTTGCCTTCCAGGGTATACATATCTAAAATCTGAGCCAGGATAACAGAAAACACTCATACCATTCACCCTAGCTCTACATGTACCCACTGTGAGAATATATATATATATATATATATTCAACTTATTGTTTGATCCAGATTTTATATATTCCATGGACTATCATGGAAAAAGCAAGCACCAGAGAGGTGTTTCTGCCCACTTCTCTGTCTTTTGCTTGCTGATTTTAACTATAGGGTTATATGGTCATCCAATGAATTGTATTCAGCAAAATATCTTTCCAGACTGAAGGACAGACAGGGATCTGGGCACATTTTCCAGGTCTACACCAATGTGATTCTTCCCCTTTCTTTGAATGGATTATTGAAGACCCTTGCCACTTACCAGTTTCTAGTCACTGGGGTGGTAGACCATGGAGAATCCTCACCAATTGGGACCTAACTGCTGAGGCTAGAACAATAGGCAAAAGTACATCGAGAAATGGGGCAGTGGGTGTGTTGTGTTGGTCACCCCACATATAACTCAGATAAAGCACTCATGCCACACATGCCCTACTTCTGTAGCCTAAGCCTGTTTAGTAAAGTTGATGTGTACACACACACACACTACACATGGGCCAATCCTGCATAATACATTGTCATTGAGTAGAGGTGAGCAGTCACTATACAAAACCAATAAATATACATATCTCACTTGTTCACCTCCTGAAGCCACTGGCTGTTCAGTAGAGTCAAAATGACCACACTATGCACTGGATCTTATTACAAATGTGTCCTACTCCTGCAACTGGTGTAAATCCCATAGAGTCTGACAGTAAAGTTAAAGTGAGCACCCCATACACATCCATGATGTATCTCTATGGCATTGAACCCGTAGAGACTAATGGTTGAGTTAAGGTATATTAGTATCTATACTATATACAATAACACGCCCTCCTCCTGCAGCTGGAGTAAGTCCTGTAGAGTCGAATTGTAGAGTTGAGGTGAGCATAAATACTTATCACAAGTGCCTTCCTCTGCACAGCTGGTTCTGACCTGTCAAGTTGGATAATAGAGTTTAGGTGAACACGCAAGGTATGGTCTAAACAAGCCCTAACCACATTACACATATTGGCTGTCTGACTTGTGTGAAAGTACTCAGACAGCTATGTACCGATTCTGCTCCTTCATATGACACAAATTTGGCTTCTATGCCTCTTCCCTTTTCTTATACGAGCAAAAAGTATACTCTGGATGAGAAGTGATGTGGTCTCCTATAAGTGTGCCCCTATGAAACCTCTACAATTGGGTGTGACACCAAATGGGCATCATTCAGATGCTTTCTAAAGGGCGATCATCTAGGTAAATTTTGCACTGGTCCCTCCACCATATAACATGGGATTTTAGATAATATGTGTGTGGAGGGTAGTTATTATCTCAGAAGTTAACATTATCTGAAAATGTATTTCTGATAGATACTTCCCTCCGCACACATTCCCTCCCATCATCCCTACTTCCAGCATACATTTTCTTACTTGCCATGTCAAAGAATGAAGATTCACAAGTGCAAATGCATAGGGGAGTTAGTGCACATGGAGGTGTGTTGCCCTCCTATTCGTGGAGGACTTTTGTCACTTTATGACATCATCATGCAGTGACACAGTTCATGGGAAATTAGGTAGGAGTTGCCTCAAGGCTAGTGGCATACAAATATATTTGGCAGATGTGCTTAGAAGATTATCTATCAGAATTTCCTTTTTAGGAGAAGAAAACGTTAACTTTCAACAAAGTTTGATCATTTTTTGACACATACTTATCAAGATAAAATATCCCTCTGTTGGATATACAAGACTGTTTAGCTTAATAGTTATTTTTTAGTTTATTTAGTGATTAATGTTTATTGATTATTTAGTTTTCACAACAAGAGTGTTAAAAATAATTATTTTAAAAGTGATAGTTATGACAAGAATTGTTACACAACTTGTGTGATTGTTTTACTAGGCTTTAGCAATTTTGTTGACATCATGAATCTTCAGTATTTTTCTCATTACCCTAAGTGAGTATTGTTCCATTATAGTGTCGTGTAGTATATAGAAAGTTCGAGACTGTGTGGACTTTTAATGAAAAAAAGAAAAGAGACAATTATTTAAAACTCTGGATACAACTTTGGTAACCAACAAGTTTAGTGAGGTTAAGTAAAAGTTAAGATAGTGAAAGTGAAGTTAGACTGCATGATTGTTAGTTTAGCCATAATGGCCGATATTTTAAAGAGAGTTTCACAGTTTAACAGAGACAAGGAGAATAATTTGTCTTGTCAGAGGGTGTTCTAAAGTAACTGAACCTTCATGTGTGGACTTTGATTAAAAGGAGACAGTTATATAAGATTCAGGATACAACTGTGGTAATCCACAAGGTAATGTAAGTGAATTGTTCCCTGATACTATTGTGATAAGAGTAGAGAAAAATAATTCCTCTTGTCAGTTGGATTATAAAGTAATTGAATCAGCATGTATGAACTTTTAATTAGAGAAGAGAATTATTTAGAGTTTTAGATACAACTGTGATATACTGTAGTATAAAGAAATTTTGTACGTATGTTTGACTTGTTTTAAATATATTATTTTAAAACAAGGGGATTGTTGCTGTCAGTTTAATGTTCAAATTTTATCGCTAACAAGTCACAGACACCTACTATAAAGAATTCAAGTCCACATATACTTAAAACCCTGACATCCTCTAGCCAAAAACAGTACAAGCATCTAAATTTTAAAAAAAATTATATCCTGTGATAGTAGTTTTGTTATGTCAATAACAAAACTCATTATGTTTCTTAGTTCATATAGTTTGTATGTGATACTGGGTCAACAATAATGATGGCTTTAAATGAGTTTTTGTTTTCTTTTTAAGGAGAAAGGCCAGCAACAGGGTTGTTCAGACCAGGAACTGCAACAGGAAGATGATAAAGGAGGTGAGGAGTCTCAGGAATCAGAAAATGATGTAAAGGTCAGAGTTTATTAAAAAATTATTTAGAATTATACATTTTTAGTTCTTTTTTATCCCTTGTACCATATTATATGACATCAGGTTATGTTGAGTAGCTGCCAACATGTTTCATTTTAATGGAATTGAAGACCATTTATGAAATTGAGTGTATCATTTATTTGTGAGAAATATCTTGTAGATTGTAACTTGGCCATCTCTGATGGGTCTGGCATGGCCAGGTGGTTAGGGCACTTGATTCGCAATCTGTGGGTTGCAGGTTCGAATCCCATCCCACCAAACATGCTCACCCTTTCAGCTTTGGGGTGTTATAATGTGATAGTCATTCCCACTATTCATTGGTTAAAGAGTAGCCCAAGAGTTGGTGATGGGTGGTTATAACTAGCTGCCTTTCCTCTTGTCTTACACTGCTAAATTATGGATGGCTAGTGCAGATAGCCCTTGTGTAGTTTTGTGAGAAATTCAAAACAAACAAACAAACCCATCTCTGATGAAGAAGTAATTATGAGTGTATTAAGATTTTATATATGTCTGATACAGTCCTTGCACATAATAAAATTTTTAAATTGTATGAAGTCACAAGTTTATCATCTTTTTTTTTTTTCAGGGTCATTCCATGTCAAATCACTAAGCAAAAAAAACCATTTTGTCACCCAACATCTCAGAATTGGACAATTTTTTAACTGATGGTACCTAGCTATTGGCTAAGTACACCTGCAAATTTTTTTGTACAATTCTTTCTCCTTCCGGAAATAGAAATATTAGAATTTTAACTCAAATGTGTTTAAAAAATTGCTCGTGGTGGCCATTTTGGATTTTCACAAATACCCTATGCCGTTGTAATTATTTTCATAATGTTACCCAGATTTTTATTGAAATTGGATCAAGATTATCCCTCCCCCTAATTTGTGTATAAGGAATCCAAATATGAAAACAGCTTTTACTTATATCCTAAAACAATACCCCCAGTTACCCTTTAAACCTCCCCTACTATAAAATTTTAAGAATTACGAAAGGGTTCATGCCATGTTTTTGAAATTATTGGAATCCAATGTTTGACAAACTTTTCAACACCAAATTTGTAGCAAATATTCTTCAAACCATGTAGTTTACTATATTAAAGACCTTAGCTGGTTTTTTTTGTTCCAAAGTAATAGTCCTCTGAAAATTGACTAAATTATAAAGCAGATATGCCTAAATTCTATTTCACATGATATATTGATAATTGCTGTTTTATTTCAAAGAGTGCTTAAAACTATATTGAGGTTAATTCTATAATAAAACTGAATATTATCTACAGAAGTTACAGAAGATTGATGCAATTCTAAAGTCAGTTTTAATAGTATTAATTGTTCTCTGTTATCACTTTTATAGGAAAAAGGCTAATTTCTATTCACCAAATTATTGTACAGTCAGTATTCAACTATGTAATGAGTAATTTCTTTGTTAAAGGTGTTGAATGTTTGCATAATCCATTGAAAGGGACTTGTAATAACACTTCCTGAAGCATTGAGCTAATGAATGAATCAGGATACAACATTTACTCATATTTCTTTCTATTGAAATAACAGTTGTCATTGACACATTTACATACAACTTATTTATGAATGCATTTAGTCACTCATTTCATCAGTTTTCTCATCTAATTAAATATTTCACAAGACCAACCAATGCTTGTCTTCCTCTTTAACATAAATAGGGTCAACTGTTCATTCATTATATTCATATCTTTTCTTCGTAGCTTAACTTCTTATTCTAAATTTGAAAATGTGCTCTTATGAGGACTGTACAATTGCCAGGATTCTTTCAGAAAATTGCCATTTGCTGGACAATACAAGAGCTACTGGATCGAAATCTGTTCATAGTTATGATGCTGAGCAAATTGAGGTATTAACGTGAAGAACAGGCATTACGTTTAATGATGATTAAACAATATGTTTACATCATGATCAAAAACTATTATTGATGTATGTTCAACTTCAAAGGAAGTGCTGCGATCCATTTAAGAAGCACAAGAAAGCTGTGAAGTCTTCTTTGAGGGACAAAAGTCTGGAACTGGCAAACGGTAGAGCTGCTAACAAACACATTGTACCTGAGCAAATGTTATGCCCGTTGTGTTGTGTTAGCATCAACGATTGTCTCAAGAAAAAAAAAAGAATATTTTTCCTCGGAAGAGAAAGATGATACTACACAACCTGATTTTTAATGTGACTATTCTTTTGATTCTAACAGGGAAAGTTTGGATTCATCATTACTTGAGATGGATATTAGTCCCGTTAAGCTTCACTCAGTGACATCTCATTAAAAAATCTCATACAGGAAGCGAAAACTAAAACAAGTAGAGAAAAAAGGTAGAAGAGCGAAAATCGACGATAAGGAATCAAGTTGCTGATTTCATTCAAATCCCACCAGAATCTTTGGAAATATAGAAAGGAACTTCTGGACAAAATATTGCCATAATGGAACAGAAAAGTGAGGATCTGGACTCATGGATTTTCTTGATGAATGAGAAATTGAAAGTTTCAGACTGGGTCAGAAAAATTTTAATATTGACAATAATGTGACCTTCGTGGTCAATCAAGCAAACAAGTGAAATTTTTAATGTTTCAGAATGCATTGATTATGCTTAAGAAATAACTAAAACGTTATAGTAGATACAAGAGAATTCTCTGATTTGTGTATATATAAAATCATTATTACTTTGTATTGTACTCCGATCCTCAACAGTACTATAATTTTTGGAATGCTCCTCTTTCTCCTGTAAAAACAAAGGTCAACATCAACACAGTTCACGAGGTATTTAACTGTTTTTTTACTTAGAATATGAGCGGGAACAACTTTAGTTCAGATGAGTAGTGTTGCTGCTTGTTTAAAATGTTGGTAGCAGGAAACGCACTGCTCATTCTGTACCTTTATCTGCTTTCTACGGCTTTAACATCGTTGAAGCTACTTAGTGCCCCAGAAACATTTTAACGTGACTAAGCTGAATAAGCGATATGAAGTAAAGATAACGACAGATGTGGTACATGAATGATAGCTCGCACTCAAACAGTTATAACGTATTCAAGTTGTTTCCTGTTGTTTCAGGGATATATTTACCAGGACCGTTGCTGAGATTCGTCGTTAATGTTTAAACGCTCTATCGTGTTATCAGGTGACCTAAGGTCACTCTAATGTTTAAATGTGTAATGTGTTATCAGATGACCTAAGGTTACTCTAATGTTTAAACGCTGTAATGTGTTATCAGATGACCTAAGGTTACTCTAATGTTTAAACGCTGTAATGCGTTATCGGACGACCTAAGGTTACTCTAATGTTTAAATGCTGTAATGTGTTATCAGATGACCTAAGGTTACTCTAATGTTTAAATGCTGTAATGTGTTATCAGATGACCTTAGGTTACTCTAATGTTTAAATGTTGTAATGTGTTATCAGATGACCTAAGGTTACTTAGGTCATCTGATAACACATTACAGCGTTTAAACATTAGAGTTACTCTAATGTTTAAATAGTGTAATGTGTTATCAGATGACCTAAGGTTACTCTAATGTTTAAATGCTGTAATGATAGGAACTGAATGCTCTAAAATCAATAGTTATAACGTGACTGGACAGATCTCGCCCAAGTTACCCTAATGGTAATAAACTTGTTTAAGGTTATAGAAGCCTAATAACATGGCTAACATTCAGTGAAATAGATGTTCGACCATTTTCTTAAACATAATGTTCCATTCATATCATGAATTAGTTTCTATCAATATTTTCTTATCTAAGAATTTGCCAGATAACTAGCTTTGTTTGTTGGTTAACCTCGTAAATTACCAGCATTTTATTATTTATATAATAACCAAAGGCAATGATTTTTTGATTAGTTACCACAAGGCAAGATGTTTTGTCTACTAGAAAAATGCGTAAACAGCGTTTTGTACACGAATTTAATAGAATAATATTTTTCTTCTTCTTCTTCTTATTATTATTATTTTGGTAGCATGTATTTCAGTATCTATGTACGTAACCAAAACCCCTTGCGCCATCTATTGAATGGCACCACAAACAAAAATTCACAAAAAAATTTCATAGTTTGGGTATTCAGGATTCAAACAATTAGAAAAATAACTGTAGTGTATGAGTAATATTTAAGAAAATTTTGAGCTCTGTACATTGAATCATTTTGATGCAATGAGTTGCGTATGACTAAAGAGCACAATCCGAACACTTTTCCCGTGCAGTACTTCCCAGGACAAAAAATCCTTCTTTTTTTTTTTCTAAAATTTTTTCAATGAAGTATAAAAACTGCCATGAGACAAACAACCGCCCGTATGGTGGCATTTCTGCTAGTAGAGTTTAACACTCGTATAGCAAGTTAATTGATATGCAATTGAATTACTAGGGCTACTTACGTGGTGAATAAACATATCAATTCGATTCAATAAATAGTTCTTTAAAACTCGTGTCGCAGGATAAACAATATTTAATTGAATTATTAGGATTATTTATGTGACGAGTAACTAGTAGCTCAATTAAAATTTAATATAATATTATTTTTAGTACTAATTAGATATTAAAAGTTCCTTCTTTTTTTGGTAAATTTATCAATACATCACCAAAGAAGAAGTTCGTGTTAGCAGTTCGTTATTGGCTGAATTTTAAGGTTATCTTTCACGTGACTAACATCAGGTGTAAGATGAAAAGTTTTCGTGAAAATTGTTTATCGAAGCATATATGAACTCAATAAGTGATTTGTACACTTTCAAAGACAGTGTTATAAACGTAGAGATATGTATCTACATCTCTTGAACAATATAATAAACATTTAGTCAATATTAATACAATCCAAAATAGCTTGTTTCAATCATGAATACTCATAGATAGTGAAAACATAGAGGTTTAAACATAAAAAAACCATTATAACTCAGATCTTAACGAAGGCTCCAATCCAAAGGTCAAAATGTTGTCCATCTCAAAAAGCATGATTAAAATTGTTCAAAGAAAAATTTAATCCTACTCGCTCTCAGTTGACTGGTATTTGTATTCATGGCAAAGTTACTAAGGCTATCTGCTGTAGTCTTTCATTTTGAACAACTGGCCAGAAGGATGGTAGCTACTCGGCAGTGCCAACCATCCACGCTAAGGGATCGCCTGTCACGCTTATAACGCACCCACAGCTTAAGTTCAGAGGAATAATCCGTGGCATCGCACGGATTCTCGTCCTTCTCATCATTTACAAAATTCAGAGGGCCAATTCGCTCCCAAGATGTCTTGTTTCAAACCAATAACAGCGTCTCAGAGTTATCTGTGCTGTATTCACCGCGGGTATCGATCCCCAATTTTTGATGCTATAAGTCCTTAAGCTTGCTGCTGAACGATTGAGGGGTCCATTTCGAACCAATAAAATACATATTAAAAATAACAAGTATAGTGTTATCCTCTGACACACTCTAAAAACAATTCTGTTTAAAAATGGTTTATAGCTTCGTCTACCCGGTAGGTCATTGGTCAGCTTACGGACTTACAAAACTAAAACCCAGGGTGTGACTATCCGTGAAGGTAGCCCATTGCGTAGCTTTACGCTAAAAAAAAACAATTTCCTCATAGAAAAGTAAGATTACAAGCATGAAAACATTCATATTTTTTTCTTAATTACACACAAGTCATACCTCAAGCAAAAACCAGTTACTGACACTTTAAACTCAGTATGTAACACTGACAGAAGCTGAAATGTGCAGATTTTAAGATAAATTAGTATATTGTTGCGTATCTGCTTGTTTGTTAATTTCCCGTAGAAATTCTTTCCGAGAAACTTCAGCGATACAAGTCCTTCCTTAATTAAAACTAGTTTATTCTTTCTCGGTACAACTTTGTAATACACAGAATTTCCACAGTCACTTTAAACTTAACAACCTTATAACACACGCTATAAATCACAGCGATTCACATACTTTACTTACGGTGCCTACTTCTCGCTTGACTCAATTATATCTATCTTCAATCTGTCTGCCTTTATATACTAAAAAAGAGGGCGTCTAGCAAATACTGAGATATTCGTGAGATTCCCCGATAAGTCATGATCCTTCTAGAAACTCCAGCGCGCATGCTCCTCGCGTCGCGTGACTTCCGCTGTCGTAACAATATTCTACTTTTAGAGAACAAAGAAACAAAGCAATTAGAACGCATAAACTTCAACGATTTTTTGTGAACCACGTGTTTATGCTGAAAGTGCATAGAAACTAAATAAACGAAATTTTTTATAAATTCGTATTTAACTATAAGCAGGTAGAAAACATGTGATGTGCATGATTATTACACTTTTCCTACCTTCCCTGTTTCACGCTTGTCTTGAAGCCGACAACTGAAATCAACTTTAAAAACAATATCCTCTGAACTCGAATCGTGGCTAAGGAGCACCTTAACTTTGCTTTGTTCCTAAGAGCATATACACGCCACGGGGACGTTGTGACCTTTTAACAAAGAATTACAACTGCAATAAATCAAACACAATCTTTCAACAATAAAATTTAAAAGCTACGTTTAACTACATTTTAAAATGAAAAATTAAGTATAGTACAAGATACATTAAAAGCCAAGTCATCTTTTAATTGGAATTTTTTTATCTAAAACAAAACTAGCCCCTACTGGCACAGCTGGAAACCGGGTTTCGATACCTATGGTGGGCAGCACACAGATAGCCTATTGTGTAGTTTTGTGCTTAATTAGAACAAAACCAAAATCACAAATCAACAACTTTTTACGTTTTACAGTTTAAGAGATAACGTATAATTATAATACTTACACATTAAAACAGTATAAAAAGTCTTTGAATAGCATAAAGATATTCTTTAACAAAGAATAACATGATGTTACGACAGCGGAGGTCACGTGACGCTAGTAGCACGCCACGCGCTTCTAGAACGTTCATGAAGCATCGGGAGACTACTAGATATGGGGTATTCTTGTATATATAAGACCGGCCAAGAAGCGACGGGAGGTAATGTGTAATTGAACTGCGGATAAAATATTGTTGAGTTGAGCACTGAGACGTTTGTTGTGAATTATAGCGTTTGTTATAGCGCGACTGTGGAAATTAAGTGTATTGCAAAGTTGTATTCAGAAAGAATAAACCAGTTTTATTTAAGAAAGGACTTGCGTCGCTAAAGTTTCGTCGGAACGAAATTTACGGGAAATTAACTAACGAACGGAGACGTAACAATAAGAATACCCTTTAACGTTGAGTTACATCAAACGACCTTTTAACAAGTAAATTCATGAAATGACCCTTTAACAAGGATATATATAACAAACCATTTAAAACAGAAAAGGAAATGCAGAAATACATACTCACAAACACAATAAAGTAAAACCCTTTAACAAAAAAATATATGAAAAATACAATTTTAGCAACGATAACCTGCCCTCTTTAGAAAGTAGCAGTCTAACACAATATGCCAGTATATAATTTGGTTTGTTTGGAAATTCGCGCAAAGTTACACGAGGGCTATATGACCTAGCCGTCCCTAATTTAGCAGTGAAAGGAAGGCAGCTAGTCATCATCATCACCCACCGCCAACTCTTGGGCTACTCTTTTACCAACGATTGACTGTAACATTATAACACCTCCACAGCTGAAAGGGCGAGCATGTTTGGTGGGACGGGGACGCGAACTCGCAGATTGCGAATCGATCGCCCTAACCACCTGGTTATGCCTGGCCCACAGTATATAAAACATAATTAAATGAAAATCCTTTAGTCGCAATTTAGAATTGCAACAAGGAACAATCCGTGATGAACTAATAGGAATAAAACCCTTTGATTATACTCTAAGATTTAATGTTTGAAATACAGGAAAACACAATACAAAATTTAAGAAAAATATAGAGATAGAAAGATAAAAATCAAACCTTTTATCAACGACTAATGTTGTAAGCTATATTCTTAATGTTGTAATTTAGATGATAGATAAACGGAGATGCAAGTATATTCTGTCCCCCTCTACTACATTTACAGCCTGCATTTCCATCCTTCAAAATTGTAATTAGTAATGAAAAAACGTTAAGGAAATGTTCAGTAAAACTGTTTGCTTATTGAAAATACTTCAACCTGTCTGACTGAAAATATATCTATCATAACCAAATAAAACACTGGGTGCACTTCATGAATATATTTGTTATGATATCCAAGTCACTATCTGAAATTCGTGTACTACTGATAATTTCACCTACTTATTAACATTTTAGCTTGATTAAGCTAAAATATATTCTGCACTATGCTTATAAGAAACATCAAGTAAAGCTGTGTTTTCCAAAACCCAAGGTAAAACTGTGTTTTTTTCTCTCTCTATAGCTGCTCGAACTATTGTGGGATATGAAAATCCCTGTGAACATACAGAGCTGGAAAATAAATTATCTTCAGCAAATCATTGTTCTGTTGCTTGGAACAGAAGGCAAGCATTTTAACAAATGAAGAAGCTTCTGAGCACCACCACCAACCTATAATTCTGGTGTCGTAGATCTCTCAGCCTTGTATTGTCTGAAACACCACCAAAAATGTCTTGTTTTTACAGCCATAGATCCCTGTCGGTGGGCTGAAACAAATATATCTTCTGACATTCAAGGATACAGCTAAGGAAAATAAAGACTGCTTCATTATGCTTGTTAAGGAAGTTACTACTTGAAATGGCTAGACTTAGAGACAATCAGCACAATACCTGGATGGAACACAATTATAGCTAAGTGATGCTGATATTTTGATCTGTTAGAGAAGTGGGCTATCCGTTGGGCCAAGTTCAAGACAAGAAAGAGAGAGGTCCTTCACAGAATTTTACTACTTATGTGAATGGTGTGCATTGCCAATATGGGTAAATATATCCCACAGTGGTGGCTAAAGAGGACGTTCTCATAGAAAAATTCATGAAAGGACAGCCAAGCAAAACAATGAGACATCACCTTGGTACCAAAGACATATCGTTGTTGTTGTTGTTGTTTTTCTGTAGGAGAGGAAGAAGCCTACAGTAGCAGAGTTGTGGCTGGATCTCATCTAGGTCATCTTCCAGAGATGCCTGCATAATGAAAAGCTTATGCTCCCCTGAAGGTTACCCAGCTCTAAACACATTTTAGCACCTCAATAAAACTGTATTGATACCAAGGCCTTCCATGATGATTATGTTGCAGTAACTGTCACCAATGCCTACTACTAATTGGCGATCTGAACAGGATGACCAAAGCATCTCCTTTGATTATATAATACCTACAGCTGGAAATATTAGGTCAAGAAATTATTGTCGTTTTTTTAGATGGAAAACCCGAACAACTTATATATCAAAACAAAACACTTATTAAATTAAATAGTCTGCATTCTTATTGATGATGCTTTTCCATCTTACAATCAGGTTGTTAATGCCCTGATTAAATAAATCACTTGGCTTTGAAGCAAAAAACATGTCGATGTCCTTTTTAACAACTTTCATATTTGCATACGTTTTCCCATTAAGATGGTGTTGCAGCAGACGAAAAAGATGGTCATCTGATGGTGTCATATCTAAAAATATGGTGGGTGGGGGAGAACTTCCCAATCCAACTCCATAATCTTGTGTTGCGTCGAATGCCACATGTGGACGTGCATTGTCGTGGAGAAGAATAATACCTTTCCGATTGACGAGTGAAGGGCGTTTCTGATAAAGGGCTTGATTTAAACGTTCAACATGCTGACTATCGATCTCCGCATTG
>NW_013665715.1:132239-135320 GCF_000517525.1 Limulus polyphemus
CTGCAAACATTTCATTATGCCTTCATCAGAGTGATTTTGGAGTAAATTGTATTTGGAACTTTTTTGCCACATTGCATGGTGAATCGCCTTGTGACGGTCTTGGAGGAACAATTAAATACTTAACTGCAAGGGCCAGTCTTCAAAGACTCATCAAAACAAATCTTGTCAGCAAGGGAAGTTTTCGAGTTTTGCAAAGATGAAATTAAAGGAGGTAATAACATTCTTTATTTCACAAAATGAGGTGACTGAGGTGCAGGAATGTCTGAAAGAAAGATTTGAGCCAAGTAACATATTGACTAGAACTTGAAGTTTACACCAATTTATACCACTATCAAATAGCATCAGTGGTGCAAAGAGTGTCTCTTCTGATTAGGAGTTCACATTTACATTTGACCTGATTTTATAGAAAAGCATTGACCAAAGTCCAACTTTGTTCTTCACAATTATGATGAGAAGTACTGGGCTGGACTTGTTGATGAAGTTGACATTGAAAATAGGAATATTCTTGTAAAATTCATGCACCTGAATTATCTAGCCAGATCCTTTTTGTAGCCAAGGAGAGAGGATACTTGCTTTGTACTGGAGACACATATTCTTTGCATATTAAATGCACCTGTAACAGCAACTGGTTGTCAATAACATTTGCTAAAGATTGATATAAAAAAGATTGAGTTTCTGAAAAAAATGGGAGATCATTGACCAGATTTAAAGATGCTCAGACATTTCAGTCCAATAACTTGTTGGTTAGACCATTAAAATTGACTTTAGAACTTCATCAGCCTTCTGTAGCTCATGTAGATAATATTCAGTTTTATTATAGAATTAACCTCAATATAGTTTTAAGCACTCTTTGAAATAGAACAGCAATTATCAATAGATCATGTGAAATAGAATTTAGGCATATCTGCTTTATAATTTAGTCAATTTTCAGAGGAATATTACTTTGGAACAAGGAAAAAAACCATCTCAGGTCTTTAATATAGTAAACTACATGGTTTGAAGAATATTTGCTCCAAATTTGGTGTTGAAAAGTTTCTCAAACATTGGATTCCAATAATTTCAAAAACATGGCATGAACCCTTTCGTAATTCTTAAAATTCTATAGTAGGGGGGTTTAAAGGGTAACTGGAGGTATTGTTTTAGGATATAAGTAAAAGCTGTTTTCATATTTGGATTCCTTATACATGAATTAGGGGGAGGGAAAATCTTGAGCCAATTTCAATAAAATTGGGTAACATTATGAGAATAATTACAATGGCATAGGGTATTTGTGAATATCCAAAATGGCCACCATGAGCAATTTTTGACCAAATTTGGCTAAAATTCAAATGTTTCTATTTTCAGAAGGAGAGATAATTTTTAAAAAAATTTGCAGGTATACTTAACCTATAGATAGGTACAATCAGTTAAAAAAATGACCAATTTGACATGGAATGACACTGCATTCTTTTCATTTTCTCATGCCGTCTTTTCTACTTCAACATTTTAACTCTTATTAAATTGTAGTTTTTCACTTTGTTATTGTGATACACAAAAGTTTTCCTCACATTTTAAGGTGTGGGTGTATTATACGAGTGACAGTCAGTACCTTTATGATGTCAGAAAAATGCATAGGTTCCAGATGTCTTGATAAAAACCCTTTTGAAAGGTGGACCTTTCTTCATCAGTGGCAAACTGTGCCTTTGTTAGGATAGCAAGTGTTATGGTCCTGCTGATTAGCTGCCTTTCTTCTGGTCAGTAGTTCAAAGTTTGGGAGAGTAGTGGATGGGCTTAGTAGCTTGGCAATAAAAACAAATACTCTTTTAGTGCATTGTATCACCTGACAACAGTACATCCTGTTTCTCAGGTGATATGCTTTCATTTCCACTGTATATTACCATCTCTTCATTATATCTTTTAATCTTTAATATCTCATGTAATTTTTTTGTTTGTTTTTTCATCCACCATAGCATATGATATCTTTGTTGTGTTATATATTTTAATTCACCTTGCCATTTTTGTGCATCATATTTTCTTTCATTTTGTTGTATCATCAGTCCTATTCCACCAACTTGTCTTTTCTATTCCTTCATATATTCTCTCATACTTTTTCATGCTCTCTTCTACTACATTGTCATTTTTCCTGTTCCATCTAATTCTTTATCTTTTGTGTGATCTCTTTCTGTTTCCATCATCTTATATCCCTATTTCTTCATGTGTTTTTTCTTAATTTTTGTCTTGTTTTTCTATTGTTTTGCATTACATCACCATTTATATCAAATTATTCTATGATCTCATCTTTCTTATTCCATCATCTTAGCTCCTATACTTCTTTATGATATATCTCCTGCTCTACCATTGATCTTTTCTAGTTATCTCTTATTGCCCTGTCATCTTTTTCTTTTCTGCCATGTTAACTCTAGTCTCTTATAACTTGTCTAATTCTTGCCATATTCCATATATTATAGTTTCTGCACATTTAACCCATTACCTGCCATGGCCATTTTGTCTTATCGTGAGGGCAAAATCACATTTGTGAATTGAAAAAATTATAGAGAACTTATATTGGATTTCAGAATTCATTTTTGAAAATAGAGTGGCATAGCATTCAATTATTTGTACAAAATTGTATTATTTAATGAAGTGTAAAGAGGAATTTAATGAAAAAACATGTTTGAGACTGTAAATAAGTGCCTTCTAAGAAGAAACTTTTTTTCAAAATTTTTCCTTCCACTTCAGCACTGGACCTGCCATCTATGATTGGTATCTAAACCTTTTTCTAGTCTGTTTTCTTTATAAAACAGTGTCTGGGTGTGTTAAACCTCAGTTTTAAAACTTTTAGCCAATCCTACTAGAAGGTTTCAATTTCAGTACCATGTTATTCCAATCGCTGTATTTCAAGTTTGACAAATCATAGGATGATAAGCAAAGCACTTGATGAAACGTTGTTCTCTGGATTTTACAATATGAATGTGGGTGGTGCTTATTATAGTAACTGCCATTTTATGTATTTAGTACTGGCCAATAGTACTTTTCTATAAGCCTTAGAAAACTTGGTTCTGGAAAAAACTGCATGGGATGTATGTGACTTTTATTATTTTT
>NW_013665715.1:136163-170444 GCF_000517525.1 Limulus polyphemus
TTTTTAAGTGCTGTAAGGTAATTGTCTTTGTAATTTATGGTGTCTGTATCGTTTGGTAATCTCTTTTAACAGGATGTATCAAGTAACTAGGATCAGGCGTGTTATTCAAGCCACCTGTACTGTAAACTATTATATACATTTGCTAGCAGTGGCAATTAGTTTTGTATGTATAGTGAAACAACATACATGGACATATGTTGAAATAAACTTGTTTGAAAGTTCAAAGAAATGATATTCAAGTACCGAAAAGCTTTCTTACTATCTTATCTACAATAATGTTGAAATGTGCCTGTGCTGGACTGAACGAAAGTGATCACCAACAGGCATGATCATTCACACCAAATGTACAAAGTTCACACTGCTAACCTCATAATTTATTCAGCACAATAAACAAAAGTATGGCTGCAATGAAACATAAACATAAACTTGAAATAAAAATACATGTATGAAACAAAATTAAAATGTTTTTTTATGTACATATATAAACATGAAATCC
Source organism: Limulus polyphemus (assembly GCF_000517525.1). Classification (NCBI taxonomy): domain Eukaryota; kingdom Metazoa; phylum Arthropoda; class Merostomata; order Xiphosura; family Limulidae; genus Limulus; species Limulus polyphemus. The sequence continues at coordinate 136,660 of NW_013665715.1, forward strand.
TAGTTAAAAATAAAAATACTCATGTATTGTTTAAGTTTATTTACATATATTATTTTCGGGTCTTGTATATTACTTGATACAATAAGGAGAGTACGTGATTATTAAAAACATTAAAAACAGATAAATTTAGCATTTTATGGATGATACAATTTTGGGGGGATTTTAAAATAATGTACTAAAACATAAAATGTAATAAGTTCAAATCTGGAACAAATATAAATATTGTAATCGTTTCTTATAAATACCATTTTCTAATGTAATTTTCCAAGATATTAAAGATCATAATGCAAAAAAAACTAAATTTATCAAAAGTAACAGGCTTCATGTTTCTTAAACTACATACATTTATGAAAGTTCTTCTGAAGTTTCAATCAATATCATCCACTAGTTTTATTGTTCAAATGAAATATAGCAAGACTTGTATTGCCTACTCAGAAAGTTAATAGCCAGTGGTCATCGGGTTAACTTATATTTCACACTTTCTCTCCTGTTCCTGTGTAATATCTTCCTACTTCATATTGTCATCTCTTCTTAATCATAACAGTTTCCTGAAGTAATTGATTCATATTTTATTGGACAAAACAATTATTTTTCTTAATACACATGTCCAAGAAAGAAAAACTGTTATTTTTCTTTCTTGGGCATGTTTTTTAAATAAATAATTTATTTTGTATAATAAAAGGGGCTTCCTATTATTTTACAAATGAATCCCTATCTAGTACATACAGACCTACAATGGTAATATCTGGGGTTTAGCTCCCCACATTCGACAGAGCACAGATAGACCGTGTGTAGTTTTGCACTAAAACAGACAATCACCTGGTGTCTATATAAATAACACACTTGTGTTTGTCTCCCTGGAATTTGTCTTACTAATTTTGTGATCAAATGCTACAAATCTCATATCATTAGAAAGGCATTTGTCCAAGTAGTAAGGACTGCATATTGGCTTTTCCATTCAAAATCATCTTACCTGTTTTTTGCTTAGTCAAACTTTTTAATGCAATGAGTATGCTACACGATAACACAGTGTCATCATCACATGATGACTGTCATTGATTTCAACCTTAGGTTTTTTATTTGCAAAGTATTTCACAAACAACACTTAAGCTGCATATAATTTCTTGAAAAATATTAAAATTACACTAAATACAGCTACTATGGGTTTTCTTGACTTATTTAGGTTTAAAATATCCATGCTCAGTTTGTTCCTTTTGTGAACACATATTCAGACATTTCTGCATATTCAGCTAAGTTTGCCTTCATTACAACTTTATATTTACTTTGCAATAATTGAGCTTCAGTTCATTGCGTAGACTGCTATAAACACCTTTTAACTACGTTTTTTTACTATTGGTTTTATTCTTCATTTTTGTGAGTTTCTTTGTTTCGAGTTGTAAAACCTTGTCATGCACTGAATACTCATAACTGTTTCATACTTTCTATGCTATTATAAATACCATTACTTTACTTTATCATTTCCTTTATGTGTAAATTGATTAAATAAAGTTATATATGTGTAGTTTTTATTAAATAAAGTTACTTCTACATGAGTTTGCTTGTCTGACCTTATAAATTTTTTTTCAAATAGACCAGGATTTATTAGTCTGACACACAATTCCTGCAAGAAAGTGTATCTTAAATAGCATGTGTGAAAATGATAGAATAAGAAAAATTCAAGAAAAGGGCATGAAGACAACCACAAGTGTTTTGCAAGTTGCAGCTAATATATAATACTTCTTTTGTTAAATCATCTTGTCCCTTGTACTCTGTTGTGCTAATTCTGTTGCTTAGTAATTTTAATCTCTCGTAATTATTTAATGCATTTATTGTACTCCTAATTTAAATTATTGTAATAAAAAAAAGTCCAAATTCTATAAAGAATATCCTGAACATCAAATTTGAAAACACTATTTTTCTGAAGTGCATAATTTATTCAAATTAAATACAGCATAACAAAAAACTTATTCAGAATATCTGCTCTCCGTCTTAACTTTATACATTGTATACAAGAATGAATGAGCTTTCTTCCTTTAGCAAGATTTATTTTTTTTATCAAACTCTAGTTAAATTTTACACAGAACCCATGAACACCATTTTTATGTACCCTTATTTTACACTTTTAAGGCATTTTTTATGGAAATAATTTGACTTTATAGTTTGAGTTATTAGTGTTTTAATTGTAATACTAATATTAAGAGTAGTGTGTCAACAACTTGTGGCCGTGTTTTCAGCTGCTATGTTAAGTGAGTTGGCTGCGTAACAGTGAATCATTCACCGAAGAAAATGTAAAGTAATTAAATAATTATCTATTTATTTATCTATCCAATAACTATTAATAGGTTTTATTTATGATAAATGGAAATTTCTTAAATGTTTTGTTCTATAGTTTGTATTCATACTTGTACATTTTCTCTATGCACATGTATTTTAAGCAGAAGTGTAGTACTTCAGTAAATATTTATATGTAACTCTCAAAAAATAGAGTAGTATAGAGACATAGATTGGCATGAAAAGTGCCACTAAAATCTGGACTTTGTAACCTTTCAAAAGGGTTACATGATGTTGTTCAGTACATTCTATCATTCACGTCAGGTTTCAGAGATGATGAAACAACTATGTAGAACAGTGATGGATTTGTCAGAGATATGAAACTTTTTCTTTGTGGCATAGATGGAATTTTAGTATATTCACATTTTTTATCTCCATTTAAAAATAAAATAAATGCTCTTTTCCAGAGACTATTTATAGTTATTCTCACTAAACCTGGTGAATGTACCTGGTGGGGGTGAAAGCTATATGTTGTTTGCTGACTTTAGGGAAGTGACTCAGACAGGCTGGCACAGATGAAACCAATTGGTGTATGTAATGTGCTAAAAATAACTTGGGAAAAGAGGTGGAAATGCTGGAGCCACACTTTAGTACGTTAAGTGTCTTCAACAGATGTGATAAAGACTCTAGTGCTTCTATCAAATAAGCCCTTTTGTGCTGGTGATTGGTGAGCAGGGCAGATTGAGACTTGAAATGTATTTTATGCATAAGTTTATTTTGATACTGTAAAATGTAACTGCTTTAGTGAAAATTATAAAAGTGGAGTTTTTATTAAGTGTAAATACCAAACTGTTAAAAAATATTGTTTGATAGATTTTAATTTTCAATCATCACTTCTTATTTGAAATTATCTTATATAACAAGGGAAAAGGAGAAGTGCACTGTATTCTTCGGTCTTCAGAAAAGTTCTACCATGTAACTATTATTGTTTAACTATATTTATTCTTCTGATTTGTTAATAGTGGATGTTAGTTTGAAATTAATTTAAGTATGTCTTATGGGTCATATGGAAGTGGCAATGGACGTTATGGACAGGGTAATTCTTCCTTTAATTTCACTAAGCCATCATCTAGCTCTTCAGCCACAGGCTATGCTTCTTATCCACCTTATGGAACTGGTTCAAGTTATTCTCCAAATTATGGAGGTACAGTAGCTACAACAAGTTACAATAGTTTTACTCCATCTTCCCCTTCTGCTCGACAGTCATATCGGAGAGATTCAGGCTCTTATAGTCCAAGCAGTCCACGAACTAAGAGTCCTGCTAGAAGATCAGCTATATCTTCTTCTTCCTCATTTTACTCACCTTCCCGTGAATCTTCAGCTGGTTCATATGCAGGATCCTTGACTGTTCCTTCATATGGAGGAAATGATTCAACTTATTCTTCCTGGTCAACCACTCCAGCTTCTCCCAAGTTTTCTTGTCGTTCAAAGAGAGGGAATAAAACATTATCAGTTCCACATTCAGCATCTCCACGTCGATCTGTTTCACCAACTCGAGGTTATTCTCTCTCTAGCTCTAAGTCTTCAGACTCCTTATCTGGTGGTTATGCTTCAAGCTCAGATAGCTATGGTGGATATAAAGTATGCTCTTTTTTTCAACTTTTTGTGTAGTTGCCTTAATATAAACTTCTTTGCTGGTGTTTGCTAGTTTTTTTTTATAAGATAAATATAATTATTAATATGTTTATTCCAGTTTTAAGACTTTTAGAAAATTTAAATGCTTTGAAGTTTGTTATTAGTATTTACAACTACATATACTGTATGCATTTGTACATAAGTATGTCTACATATGAACTGTATTTAAGTTGCTTGTACTACACTTGTACATTTGATAGAAGTTTTAGTAATCGTTTATATCCTAGTTTAAACTGTATCCCTGTGAAATACAAGTTTTTGTGTATCACAGTTTAACAAAATGAGGATTTAAACATGTGTAGAGTAGCATAGTGTATTCAAGTAACATTAGCCACTTAAAAAGTTAAAGTACCTTTCAATAAATCTAAAATCTAAATATCATATCATAATTTATCAGCCCTTGGAAACAGTTTAGGCTTAGAAATCTAGACAATTAGTTTGTTCAATAAACGAAATAATTTTGTTTATTGGGCATAGGCAAACCAAAATCTGGAATTTTAAGTGTTTAGATTGTCTGTACCAACCACTCAGTTTTTTTCCTGCTTGAAATAACATTAGAAAGTTAAAGAAATATTTCAACTCTTTGATATATATAATAGTATACTTTTTTAGTGTGTTCATAATGCAGTAGGCCAGAGACATTACTAATGTTATTTCAAAGTGTTTTGTAACAATTACTATTATCTGTTCTTTAAAAACCAACAATTAATGTATTCACATACGTTATACATCATTATACGTTTAACGGCTTCAGCAAACAAAACATTTACAGTTGCTTTGACTGAAATCATAGATTTCTACAGATATTAGCATCTTTACTGAGTAAATTTTATAAATACAATTTGACTTTAATTGATCTCTGCAAGTCTTATCAACTTTATCAAACATAATTTATATGGATAGCTTAGCTTGAATTATTGGTTTTCACATATTTTAACAATTAAGAATATTGGTTTTTGAATAATTGTTTGTGTGTTTTATAGTAGTTTCTTTGGAAAATAGAAAACATAAATATAAAACTTAATCTTTTGATGACACTAATTGTAATTCAGATACATAAAACAATAAGAAGTACAAAAAGTAAAACTTGTGTGCATAATGGTGCTTCATTATTATTGTTTTTCTTTTATTTGGAATTTCAAATTTTTTCTAGGTGTAACTGTCTGTGATGATTAATGTTAACTTTTAAGCAGAGCAAGCTTCCTACTTAGATCATAAATGGAAAATAAATCCAGTAATAGAACTGGACAGTTGACTCAATTACATTGTTTAGTGCCACGTAAAATGATCAGTTAGTTGAAATAGCAATTAAATTGGTTAATACCACAAAAATAACAAACTAGCATTTCCAATTATGCCATTTTCAATTATTCCAACTATCCAGTAATTGCAATTATAATTAAGTCAATAAAATAATCAACTTAACAAAAAATGTAATTGAATATTTAGCCTGACAATTAATTGATTAGCAATGAGTGATTAGTATAATTTATAAAAGTTATAATGCATTGGCTTATCATTTGGATTCCTCACTTTTAATGTTCTTCATTTAGATACATAAAATGATAAAATAATCAAACCAGAAAATTTATGAGATGGCACTGTTTATATATGTTGTTGAACCAGTATACTTTTTTTTTAATTACTTAAATGCATATAATAACAGAAAAAGTAGACAAAATGTATTATCTTATGGTCATACTTATAGTTTAATATAATTCTTCAATTTTTTTTATATGTCTGGTTTACAAAAAAATATCCAATTCCTACTTTGAGATGCTTGAAACTGTCAGTAATTTCCTTTAGTTAATGATATTGTTTTGAAACATTGTTCTTTGTTACATTTAGCGTTCCTGAAGTTTTTCAACTAGGAATTTGCTGATAAGTCTGTGTTTCATGGCAGTATATATGTAAACACACTTGCTGCATTGTTCAAAGTTTATATTCATCCTTCATATGTTTCTTTCTTGAGTAAGCTCATCAGTGTCATTTAACAGTGTTGTGATACATATGAAAATTATTTATGACAGTTATGCCCCAATGTTTAGTGTTTTTCAGATGTTACCAGCTCAATCCTTTCCATTCTCATTTACATTTCTTTATTCTTGCTTAGATTTTTTCTAGTAACAGTTTGGAAAAATAGGTGAAACATTTTATAATAAGCTCTAAATATCAATTTTTACTCCATTTTTTTTATTTTCTCTTTCACATCTCGAATAAGTTATCTGGCTTATGCATTTCAGTAAAGAAACAGGCACACTAAACAGCAGTAACATGGAGGTTAGCATTACTGAGAAGTTTTTTTTCTCCCTGAAGTGTTGAGCAAAACACAGCAGGTTTCTTCCATGTTTCTGGTAGAATCTTGTACTTCAAAACATTGTTGACAGTATTCTGTAAGTAATTTTTGAAATAATTCCAGACTCCCTGACTTGACTTTTTTTATGCCACATCTGGCTTATATGAATTTTCTCAGACTTTTTTATTTAATGGAATATAAAACACTTTACATACTAAACAGAGTTAAGCTCTGGAGGGATAGGTCATTCTACATACTAAACAGAGTTAAGCTCAACTGGTCGGTGATTTGACCTATTTCTTGAAGAGATAAAATTTAGAATTTTATGTGGGTGGAATTCTTTATAATTTCTCAGAACGTTTGTTCTTTTTTTTGAGGTGCTGTAGTCTATATATCCACCCACATAGAACAAGTTTTAGCTGATCTTTCAAGAGCTACAAATAAATTCTGATTGTGAAAGACTGTTTCATGTGACTCTTGGAATGTTGCCCATTATAAGTTGCAACTACCAGAAAGGAAATATTTAAGATCATTGATATTCAAAGTAGAGAATCTTAACTTGTTTCAAAATTCACCCATCTAGCCAATTATTGAGTTGGTTTCAGTTTCCTTTTTTTTACTTTATAATGCAGAATGTTTATTTTCTCTGTTTTAACTGATAAAAACTACTTCATTAGTATTTATAACCAGCTGGCTATGAAAACCATTTTTCAACTTGTTTGTTTTATCATGACAAAAAGCAGTTTTATTTTCTGTCATATTGCTTTTCTTTTAAATATTACCATTGACATTTAATTTTATATTTCAAAATTGTATTTGATTTATTGCTTTGCCATCCCAGCTTTGTCTTACAGTTGTAATGTTGGTTCTTTAATATAAAACAATATACAGTCAAGAAGTACAGCCATATGTTATGATAACTTGTCTAATTGTATTTTAGGATATGCAAAAATGATTGCAGGAATAATTGTGACATAAAAAGTGATTCCATTTTTTTTCTTAGTACCTAAGAAAACAAGCGTGATCTATTAATTAAATTAAAAAAAAATGTTCATTTCGTAGATTGTTTAAGATGTTTCTTGGGTTATAACTTTTTCTAATCCAATGCAAAATATTGATTAAAGAATATGTGTTAAAGCATTGTTAATAAACTTTATCAATTGCTACATATCTTACAGATAGCTTGGAACTTCTTTCAATAATAACTTTTGTTGTTTCAGTTCCAAACTCAAAAGGCCAAAATGCTTATTGACAAATTAATATGTTGCACTGTGTAAAATATAAACAATATAAAAACATTGGTGTGTGTGTGTGTGTGTACTATTTTAGTTAAAAGTTAAATTTAGGAAGACTTTAGATTAACTTCCATTTTTAGAAACAGGTTGGGACACCATCCTTCTCAGAACACCGAAGTAAAATAAGCTGAACATATCAGCATTGGTCCAAGTACAGATATTTTTAGAACAAGAAGGGTACATTTTATAAATTCTGGTAGTTTTATCATGTATTTTGTATATGCCTTGAACAGTTTGTAACTTAGTGCATTTATTTTAGGATATAAAAATTTACCATTAATATACTAATTAATTTATCTTTGATCTATACTAGATATATTCTCATAATTAACAGACTGTAATTCTTTAACCTATCTCTTTTACTAAAAGTGTGCTTTAGTACATGCAGTTCACCACTGAGAGCATGTAAATAAATTGGCCTGTAGAAGCTAATGATTAAAATTTTTATTTGTCATTTTAACTCCCACTTTTACTTCACTTAGCTCAACATTCATAGTTTACAATACGTTCTTATCATAGACGTTATGCAGTTCATTAATAATCATTTATTAAACATTCTAATGATATATATTGCATTCCTTCTAACTCAAAATCAAAAGTTTCAAAATCAGACTACTCATAGACTTTTCTCAACTAAAATAATCTAATTGTGGAATTTTTGATAATTTGTTAATCATTCTAACCATAAAATTTACTACTTGTAACTCAACATTAATAGTTTTTAAAACATCATTCTCTCACCTTAGACTTTAATACATGCACTTCAACATTAACAAACTTTACTGCATGTAGCTCAACATTAATAGTTTTTAAAACATCATTCTCTCACCTTAGACTTTAATACATGCACTTCAACATTAACAAACTTTACTGCATGTAGCTCAACATTAATAGTTTTTAAAACATCATTCTCTCACCTTGGACTTTAATACATGCACTTCAACATTAACAAACTTTACTGCATGTAGCTCAACATTAATAGTTTTTAAAACATCATTCTCTCACCTTAGACTTTAATACATGCACTTCAACATTAACAAACTTTGCTGCATGTAACTCAACAATAATGGTTCATAAATGTTTCATCTATGCGCTTTACTGCGTGCAACTCATTATTTATTATTTGTAGAGCATTCTAATTTACACTTTACTGTAACTTACAATTAGTAATTTGGAAGTCAGGTTATCCATGGATTTTATTGCATGTACTTCATCACTAAGAGTTTGTATAACACACTTATAATAGTTTAAAAATCAGCTTGCATATTTCTTTCTTTTCAGCCTTCATCTGAACCTCAGAGGTCACATTTTGGGTCAGCAGGTTCACAAAATGACAGTGGACATTCAGAGACACTGTCACAACAGTCAGACCGATTGAGCCGCAATTCTCTCAACAGCAGCACTGGAAGTCTAGCAGAGGAAGGAGACCAAGATTACAAGAAGGTACATTCAAAATTTTGTTTATTGGATGGAGAGCCTCAGGTCACTTATTTTCTTAAATAGTGTTTGCTGTTCTTCATTTACTTTTCTGGTTAGTGTATTTTAAGCACTTAAGTTCTATTTTCATATATATTTATTATCCGTCTATATGTAGAGCCAATAAACTTAAATGAAACTGGATATTTTATCATTACAGATGTAAAAATATTAAACAATATTGTATTCTCAACCCAAAGGACAATCCACATTATATGAATTTTTTTTATTGCAGGTTTATGAAACACTGAAAACAGAAAATGAAAGGTTAAAAGAAAAACTTAAGAAAACAGAGGAAGAACTGGTCAATACAAAACGACAGCTAGAAAAAGCTTTTCTACAGGTTACATTCTTGTTTTATTCTAACAGTTTAGAATCTAGGAAAGTTCTCTTAATTTTCCATTTAGAAGATAGCCTTTACACACACTGGTGATTCAAATGAATCACTATTTTTGGCTTTGTTTTTAGATTTCTATTTATACTTAAGAGATATATGAGTCATCACATGATGTAGGATATCAAATATAGTTGGTTAAATTTATGCACACCTTATTGAGTTAGCTAAAGTAATCATAGTTAATAATAGTACATTTATGTAAAACTGACTGTTAACTTTTTCTATATGGTTTGGTCATTTTGACCAACCTTGCAACCACCAGGTAACCATGAAAGTATACATACTATAACTTTTAATTCAGTAAAAGTATCTTCATGAAATTTGAGAAGCTTTTAGTAAACATTACAAGTCTTTTATAAAAGAAAAAGTCAGATTTTATAATTTAGTATTTTTTTTACTAAAGATTTGTCTCTGACTAGTCTGAGTATTTTTTTTCATCTTGCAGTTTTCAAATTTCATTTGCATAACCTCTAGAACCTCCTAAATTAATATAAAAAGTTTTTTCAGTAAAGCTTCATATTTTATCTTTTATTTTCTCTACTATAATGCTATATGGACTTGGTCAATTTGACCAACCTTGTAATTGCCAAAAAAAAAAGTGAATAAATTTAAATTGCCTTTTTTCTTTCTAGAATGACTGCAATTACAATTACCTTAAACATCTTAAGGCACAAAACAGTTTATATATATTTTTATTTAATTTTATTGCTTTTTTAACTGTGTCTAACTAAGAATCATGTGATACATGATATCACATGGCAAATGCATAAGCATGTCTCATGAATAAATTTGTTTTTCATTATATAACCTTATGTAACCTAATTTCTTATCTTTACATTTTATGATAATATAATTAGTTTTATAATAATAAATATAAAATATATAAGAAAACAAATTTAGTTCTTATATTTGATCTCTTGTTTTCTCCTTTCAGCCCTCTGATGAAACTTAATCCTAGTTCCTTGTAATGATATTGCTAGTTACTAAAATAAGTTTTATTTATTTGGAATGTACACTTAAAAACACAAAATAATAAAACACATAAAGCAAATAATGTTCTATAACTATTATAATGTAACTGTCTTTCTAACTAATGTATAAGTGCCTTAAAATATTTCCATTAGCTATTTGTTATGAACTTGGAAACAGCAACTTTTAACCTGTAGTTGAAATAACTAAAAATATCAACTGAGAACAAGGTAGCATTGTATATAATTCACTAAAATTAAATTATTGACTTGTGAAAGAAAGGATGTGAAAGAAGGTCATGGCAAGTGGGTTTGACACTCTGTTTTATATCTCCATAACCAAAGAAGATTTTAAGCTATAAAAATCAGACTTTGGGCTTGTAATTTCTATACTGTAATGAGTTATTTGCTTTAAGTTAAGGATATCACAGAGTGTGTTGAAAAACTAGAAAATGGGCAAGTCGGAGCAAACAAATGTCACACTACATGGACAAATGGAGATTTTGAATACATTGAAATATTTCATTTTTATATTAAGAGATTAAAACTTGTATTAAAATTTGATTTGTTAACTATGTTTTGATACCTAATATATTAGTATACATTAATTTAAAATAGTTTAGTTAAATTTTTTCATGTAACTAAAAACTTGTGATATGTGCACTTTTTCCATATATCTAGAAAAGGGTTTATTATAACTTTTTGTATAAAAATATTTAAGATGTCCTTGATTATATATTTTTTATTGTTACATCTGATAATGGCCTTCACTAATACTTTCACAAGGAGAGAAAAATAAGTGGACTTTTACAAGGTCACTAATTTTGATTAATTTTCTGTGTCACAACTTGATGACATTTTTTTTCTGGTGCTTTCTGTATATATCTAGTTTGGCATTTTGTTCTCATGATTTTTATATGTTATATGTTGAGAAATAATTTTTATTCCATTTATTAATAATATACATATTTTTCTTACTTTAAATGAAACCTCCTCAGCTATTATTCTTTTTGTAGATTAAGTTTGTTGTTAAAATAATTAGTGTTTATATCACATGTGAATTTGATCGATAACAAAATAATTATGACCATTTTGAAAAAGTGTGTGTCGAATAACTTAACCAAACTTAATTTTTTCTTCCATTTAAATTCTTAAATCAGGGCTAGAAAAAGAGTGTGTTGCATATGTAAGACATCAAATAAAATCATGATAAAAGTTGTAGGTTGAGATCAAAAAGCATGATCTGCTAAATAAAAAGTAGAAACCATACAGTAATGGTGATACAACAACTATCTGATTTAAGTTCTATTCACAAACCACAAATGTTAAATGACATTAAACTTAAAATTTCACATAGCAGCAAAGCTTGGTGCTCCAGCTCACAATGCCTCATCTCTAATCTAGTATTTACAAATGCTACCCAGTTGCTCAGTTGTAATTCTGAATACTTATAACACTAAAAACCTGTTTTTTTCAGTATCTTTGGTGGGCACAGCAAGAATAGCCCATAGTATAACTTTGTATTTATTGTCGATCCAAACCAAACTCTATTTTATGAGGATCAAATACTCCATACAAATACTTCCTTCATACATTGAATGGTAGATTTGATGTTGAAAGCCGTGGGCTGGAACAAACAGTTATCTTTCTCTTTTTTTTTTTCTTCTTCTGTTTATTAAACTTTTTCTTCATGTAAAACTTTCAAAGCAATACAAATGAAGACTGAATCTGATTTTTAATGCTTTCCCTTCACTGGGATAATTTTACTTGTATAGGTACTTCTCAAAACAGAACAGGTTTTACTTTTTTTCTGTATATAATGTGGTTTATTTTACCTGTCTTATTTGTGTATACAAATATTACACACAGCAAAATGACTGTTTATCATTTTGATAAGTTTTTTTTTACAGAACATGTAGAAAATATGAGTTTAAATGGAACTCTTGTTCATGAGTTAAACAACTTTCTAATGTCTAATATTCTTTCCAATTAGAATCACACTAGAAATTCAATAAATGAGGCTGAAAAGAGGGTAAGTATGCACTATATTTTGTTCACTTCTAGCATCATTCATTATTACTTAATTGGATGAAAATTTTCATTATACTATCAATAACTCTTTACTAGTAGTTTTAATTTTTTCCCAAAGTATTAAATCTGAAAATGAGTATGTTTACAATTCTTTAAGTTATTGAATGTCAGTTATACTGTGTAAATATTATATAATGAATACATAGTGTGTATTTTACATATATATTATTGTTTTGAATAAAGTGGTTCAAGTAATACAGTGAAGTTACATGCACAGAGAAATAGAAATGAAACTACTACAGTATTTTACTAAAACCTGTGATTCACAGCTGAGAAGCCCGGCATGGCCAGGTGGTTAGGGTGCTTGATTCGCAATCTGAGGGTCACTGGTTCAAATCTCCATCACACCAAACATGCTTGCCCTTTCAGCCATGGGGGCATTATAATGTGATGGTCAATCCCACTATTCATTAGTAAAAGAGTAGCCCAACAGTTGGTGGTGGGTGGTGATGACTAACTGCCTTCTCTCTAGTCTTACACTGCTAAATTAGGGATGGCTAGTGCAGATAGCCTAAGTGTAGCTTTGCGCAAAATTCAAAACAAACACACAAATACAGCGGAGAATTTTTATCCTATATATATGATATATAAGATTAACCGTACATTTTCTAATTGCTTATAGTAATATGGGGTCACTCAAAATTTATCATTTATTCATTGTATGTGCAGTTTTCACATAATGGGTAAAGAAAGTTGTTAATTTTTTTATTCTAACTGCTTTTGTTCCTTGTCATTCTATTGAGGAACCACATGGTCTACCCATGGGATTTTGGGTGTAATGATGTAATTTGTAAAATGATGTCAATACCATGTCCTTCAATGGTAGGTCAGGTGATGCCTCAAGTTACAATCCCCCTTAAGTTATCGGGTAAGAATGACATTAGCTTTGAAGTAGGTTAGTTTCAGAGAATTATGGAACTTCTCTGTAATAAATTTCTTGTCAGTTCTCCTTTTATTCAGCATACCTATTACATTGCTCTAAGGAAAATCATTTTTACCTAAACATACCATATGTGTGTGTGAGAGGCTATGTATTTCAATCAAACTTTACATAATGAAAAGTAAACTTCTTGTCTGAAGTATTTATAGTAAATACTATTCTGATGATAGTTTTACACTTGAGAAATGTGTATATTCTAGAAGGGGCTGGTATCTTGAATGTTGTAGCATAGTAAGATTTTTTTGTTTTTAAGTATTCATTTGGTATTGATGATATTTTAGGAGCGAAGAACATTAGAAAGAAAGCTGGCAGAAATGGAGGAAGAGTTAAAGGTAGGACAGCTAAAAAATCAGCTTGATTAGTTATATAATGTTTGAAATATTGAGGAAATCAAATTCCATACTAAACAAATTTTATCAGATGAATCATGTGAAAATGTCAGTTTTAGATTATTTGAAAAGAAGAGTTGTGGTCAAAAGGTGAATAACCCAGTATTTTGGGAATATGGCTGTAATAAATAAGTACTAAAGATGTGTTTGTTAACCACCTGCATTTAAAAACTGGTTATTATAGCAGGGTTGGAAATTCTGATGTTGTTTTTGAAAATCCTTCATAAAACTTGTCAGTGTATAAAACTTATGGTTGAACAAAATCGTGAAAATAGTAGATCAGGCTTGGTTATTGAAACATTAAGTATGCTCAGTTTTATAAAGTTTTTGTGATTCATAGTTTTGAAAACAAGCACATACACTTATATGTAATTGTAATTAATACAAACAACTTTGACTTCACATTGCAACATTAATCACCATATATTTAAAATGTATAATAGTAATATTTAATACATATCATGGATGCTGGTATGGGTTATACGCTAGTGGATGGAACAGACGTGATTCCCTGGAACAATCTCGGGCTGAGCTACATAAACTGGCAAGTTTTTATTATTTAGATATCAAAATCACAAGGTTCATTGATATAAGTACATAGGATACATTGAACAATAGTGTTATAATAAATTTTGTTGATTGATTATTAACAGCAGGCTACTTAAACAGTATTTGCTGGTTTCAGTGAGGTTGAAATGGAACAGAAGAAGCAGACAGGTTTTCCTTTAATTTAACATTAAAATCATTTTTTCAATGATATTTGTAGTTAGGCGTGGAGTGTTTTGAGTAATAGTATTATAGTCTAATTTTGTTGACTAATTTATAGTAGTACTCTACTTCTGCTGGTTTTTGTACATATTACTTCAGGTTTGCTATGCAGTGTTGTAGTTAAAATCAAATTACTTGTTTCAGTCATTATAAAAATTGTATTATGTATTGATAAGTATGGAAAATCTGTAAAGAGGCATGATTAAGTCATGAAAAGAATGTCTATTATAGTTTAATTATCCCTGACTCGAGTTATATAGTTGAAGTCTTGTTGATATTAAGGGTTTTTGTCCCTTCACCTCCATAAAAATAAGTTTTATACAAGTATCAGTAAAATTTGACTCATTAATAAGTTTAACCTACAAAATAATGAAAACTATATGGTATTAATTGTTCACACCCAAGTTTATAGATAATATGATACTATTATCAACTGAGAATATACTATCAGAACTAGAATACTTGAAAGCTTTAGATTGAATTAAAAAAAACATCCCACTATATATGTACTATGTGCTTTGAATATGTGCAATATAATGACACTAAATAATACTTAAAGAGTATTGAAGAAATGTTAGATTGTAAGCTTGAAAGCCTAGTAAATATAGAACAGTTCAAAGCTCCTAACTGTAAAGCACTAATCAAATGGCTTGGCAGCCTTCCCTCTAGGCTGTCACTTCAAAATTAGGGATGACTAGTACGGATTGCCCTTGAATAGCTTTGTGCAAAATTCAACAAAACAAACATGCTGTGTGAGGGGTGTTTAAATTTTTATGTTAAAATATAGAATCATTGTATGATTCTGAAATACTGTGTGCTTTATATAATGCATAGAAGGCCTGGAAGTTTCTTACATTTGCCTAGAAAGGTTGGGGAAAACTATTTTTAGAAATCTTTATTACAGGTCAAAAAAGTAAAAAGGTTTTACTCCCAAGAAAAAAAATCTGGTTAATTTTTGGTTATGTAAGTGTAACTTAAAATACCCTAAGAAGAAATTGTAAGTCAAATACACATCTACATTATTATGAAATGTTTATATAAGAAATATGAAAAGAAACTATTATTACTAAAACTGATGCTGTAGAACTGAGTAAAAGAAAACCTAGCCTAACTTTCTGTGTAAAGACCTTCCTTATACTTTTACTCTTTATCCTTAAGAAATCAAAATTATCTTAAGGGCTAGAGTTAAAAGCTTATCTTCATGAAATAATAGGGAAATAAAACATAAATGTGATGAATATTGCCATTATATTATACTTGAAAATGTCTTTTTGTCTTTCTTAAATACTAGGGCCAGTGTGGTAAGTTTGTACTACAATGTAAAGAAATATATAACACATCTAGTGAAACATTATTAAAAACTGGATTTATTGAAGTTTTACAGGAATATTGATCATTTATGTTTGTATTTTTAGGTAACTGTTAATATCATTAAAAATGAAAAATATTGTGTTTATAGTGTGAAAAAAATGTGATATTTTACTTTAATTTTTTTTCCAAAACATTAGTTCTGTGCACATTATACTGTACTTGTCACTTGTATAAGTTTTGTTATGCTGTAATATTAAAAATTTGTATATATGTAAACATTTAAATGTGAAAATTGCAGTTTTACTTATTTTGTAAACATTAAACTTAAAAGCTGTTAAGTATTTTCATCAGTATTTTCTGTTTATAGTGACAGTGTGTGTATAAGTTAGTAATACAAAAGCATTGTTCTTACTTTGTCTTGTTTCAAGTTTTTGGCTATAGCCTGTAAGCATTAGTGTGCTTATTGTGGAGTAGATTAATAATTGCCACATAAACATAGTTTGCACGTTGCCTAGTATCATGTTGTTATGAGTAACCCACTTATTATTTTTGTAGTTTTTAGATTGATAACTAGCTCTTACAATATAGTAAGAACAGTCTTGTGACAGAAATAAGACCTACAAATATCAGTGTTCTTCAGTTTTTGAGCATTTTTATGACTAACAGTTATAGACCTCTTAGAATGTGATATTAATGTTTGTGCAATACTTTTGTTATTTCATAAAGAAAAATGTAATGTTATTTGTTGTCATTCTGTTTTAACAGAATAGTTTTAAGTGTATGTTTTTTTATAATTAGAACTGATACAGTCTTACCTCTGTTCTCATATTCTATCTGCCCTCTAAGCATTGCTAAAACTTTTTGCACTTAGCACACCAGTCTATATACCTCATCAATTCTGTACCATTTTTGAACATGTACATATCATGTGACTACCCACCACCAATAATATTTGAACCATCTGTATTGGTGCACTTAACTTCATCTGCTATTTCCCCTCAATTCTCACTTTCTTGTTTAGCACAGCATTGTCTAGACATGTATTTCGCATGTGGCTACAGTTTATGAATGTGCTTCTTTGCCATTTCAGTTTTCATTTTCAACAGTTTTATTTTACTGTTTTTGCAGTTACTTGTTTCAACAATTTTTTCGTCATTGTTAACTATGTACCTTACCATCCTAATTTTTGTCAGTGTAGGACTTAAATTTTTTTGCTTTGTTACATCATTATGTGTTCATTTTTTTTCCCCGTTCGTAGGGCTTAACTTTGCTTTGGCTCCTTTTTCTACATTTATGATACTAGAAATCTCATTTTCTCCTTGTAATCTACATTTCATGGTTCTTTCTCACAGTTTGTGCATCTTCGTTGGGTATTTATTGCTCTAAGTTGAGTGTTCCAGTTCAGGTCCCTACTGTTCGGATGAACCTCAGCTTTTTAAGTGTTTTGTAGGGGGGTACAAACTCTTGTCCAACATTTTCACTCTCTTGTGTGTTTGCATTTGCACTCTTCTTTCTATGAAAGACTGGCTCCTGCTTGCTTCTTCCCATTCACAGTACAGAGACAACACTCATCTGCTCCTACAAGAAGCAGCACAGGTGGGATTGCTGATGGCAGTAGGAAAGTCTGTTCTTACACCCACTCAATACTCCATTCAGTTGGGGGGTTTATTCATTCCAACCACAGTTGGGCCCAGCTTTCTTCTCTTCATCTTTGGAGCAAGCATTTCACAAGTGTTTCACCTTATATTTCTTACAACTTGAGATGTTCTATCTCCTTGGGGATGTGGGCTTCCTTGGAAGCTCTCATTCCCATGGGTCAGGCTCATATTTGTTTCCTTTGGTGGGCACACCTAGATCAGTGTAACTTCTTCTTGGATCCTTTAAACAACCCTTTTACCTCTCCTTCACCAGTCGAGCCAACCTGGCTTGGTTGTTAGACAGAGACCAGACCACAGCATGGGTGTTGTTTACTCCTCCTTGTCTGGACTTATATCTGTTCACGGGCTCATCTTTAGAGGGTTGGGGTCCTTACCTCGACACCCGGGAAATTTCCAGTCTCTGGTTGATCAAGGAGTCTTTTCTTCATATCACCATTCTCGAGCCTTTGCCAGTTCATCAAGCTTTGTCCCACTTCGTTCCTATTCTATGGGGGGAGGGTGGTTATGATACATTCTGACATCTCCACAGTGGTTACTTGTATCACAGGACAAGAGGATACCAATTTCAGGTCTCTTTGCTTTCAGATCCTGGATCTCCATTCTGGGTCCACTGTCATCATATTGTGGTCTTAGCTTGCCATTTTCTTGTCTCCTTGAATCTGTTTATAGATCGATTATCCCCTCCCAACAAGATTTTTCTTCTCATGGAGTGGTCCCTTGATCTACAGGTCTTTAGGTGGGTTTGTTCTTAGCTGGGGACACCTCATATATGCCTTCGCCACCCACTGGAACACCAAACTTCTTTCCCTTTGGTCTCTCGTTCTACACCTGCTAACTCTGGTGGTGGTTGCAATCTGTCAAGATTGGAAGGGTCTTCACATCTATACTTACCCTCCTATTCAACCCCTCTCCAGAGTTCTATCCCTACTTCAATCCACTTCATGTCTCCTCCTACTGGTGGCTATGTATTAGCCAGCACAACAATAATTCCCACTGCTCTGACCTATACTTGTGAAACCTCCCCTACCATTACGTCTGTCTTGGTCCCTATTCTGTCAACCTCAGTTGAACATTATTCTTCCAGGCATCATCACACTCTTGTCTTCACGCATGGCTTTTGTCAGGTCCATATCTTAGCCAAGGGACTGACTCCACATGTTGCATCTTTCCTTTCCTAATCCATTAGACCTTCTTCCATGTCCATTTACCACAGACATTTTTTCCATCCATCCTACTTTTCTGTTCCTCATCTTTCCCAATGCTTCACCTGGTTGTTTGACAAAGACTTATCCACTATGACTGTGTCTAGCTATTGGGCAGCCTTATCAAACACCTTCTGTTTCTCCAGGTTTCTTCTGGTTTTGTCTTCCACTTTCATTTCCCTCCATTTCTACTCCTTTCAAGTCATTCATCCTCCAAGTTCTTTTGATTTGCCTGATGGTCCTTTATGCCTATCTCATCCTCCCTTTAAACCTTTGTCTTCATGTTACAACTCCCATCTCTTTCTCAAGATCTGTTTCCTTCTCCTCCTTGCTTGCTGAAGTCATAGATCATATATTTATGCCTTTACTGTTATCCATTTCCTGTTATGTTATCCTATATTGGGCTACAACTTCCCAATTTTTTATTCACTGAAACTCTTCCATTTCCATGATGTATCCCCCATCACACTAACTGGTTGGGTTTGTAAGCTCGTTAGGTTGGTGTATTCAGACTTATTCATGGAAGGTTGCCATCTCCACAACATTTCCTCTTTTCAAGTTTGTCATATCACCATGTCTGTGGTTGCTCACCTTCTCTGTCCTTTGGAGGAGATCACTCAGGTGAGAATATGGACTATTACCAATACCTTCATCACTCATTATGTGCATGATCTGGCTGTATCTTCCTCACTGGATATCGTCTCTCTCCCGTCCTTTCACCTTTGAGTGTGGTAAGTCTTATCACTTCCTTTTATTTATGTGTTTATTTTCAGCAACCCTTACCTTTACCACTGATAATGGGACTCCACTCTGTGGCGAGTGTTGCCTAATCAGGTATGCTTTGCACTATTTACTGATTGCACTATAAATGCTCACTGTAGAGATGAAGTGTTCTGCAAGACCACTAGTGGCATACCCAGTGATATATATATATATATATCATTTCTAAATATTAGTTAGTTTCACCCAATGGTGGAACATCACTCATAGATTTCATGAGTAAAACAAACGAAGATTTCTGCTCATCCCTATTAGCCCTTTGCTTGAATAAATTGAGGTCAGTCTGTTTTTCAAAATAGGGAATCACGGATGCCCATTGCACTTTCTCTGGTGTGACATTCCTCCAGACTTCCCACTGCATTTACTTCCCCCCCGTTTTTCTTCCAGTGGAACACAAGAGTTCTTAACACTTCCCATTAAGAAGAGGGCAAAGCTGGTTTCCCTCCTTCCATTTCCTTTGGATATTTATCCCAGGTAAACAACTATTGGTTGGAGTATGTCCAGCCTATGTGGGGATCCTCCTTGTAAGCTGCCTAGTAATACTGGCAATATGATGTATGTACACTGTTCTTATGGTTGTGCAAATGTTCCATGTCCTCCTTGTAATTCCAGATGCAGAATATCTCTTTTCTATATTTACAGTTGAGTGATTTATGATTTCTGCTTGTAAAACAGGTTACAGGTATTGCCCCATTCTTATGGTTGAGTTGAGGCAACACCACAACCCCCTAATGCCTTGTTTGGTTTGTTGTACTTTTTGCTCCTATGATTGGTTTGGTAGTTTGTCCGGTTTTGGCCAAAAGGTAACATTTGCCTCGTAATTCCGGTTGCTTGATGTATGACACTCTGTTTTCTGACGTTTTGGGTTGTTGAGTATATATAACATGGTCCACATTCCCTAGCCACTATGTTCTTGTTACAGTATATCTTTTTTTTTATCTCCAACTTCCTAATGCTGAGGATGAGTCATGGAACCTCGTCTGTCTGGTGAGGTTGCACATGTACATAGCTAATTCTGTTTATATTTTACTATAGATTGCACCTTTTGGAAAAAAATTGCATTTGTCCACATCTTTTGTTTATCTGCCCATATCAGATTCATTTCATACCTCAAGGGTGAAGAGTACACCTGTTCCAGAAGTAGTGTGGTACTCCACGAATGTGCTTTCTTTTTATCTTGGAGCACACTAATTCATTCTGGGTGGTTGCTTTCCACTTGATTTCTATGTATTGTGCCAAAACAAGCCCCTCCACCTTTGCAATGTGGTATTCTAGCTTTGTGTGTGAGGAGGTAAGATCATATCGGAAGTTAACATTTTTCTTACCCCGAAAATGTATTTCTGATGTGTACTTACCTCTCTTCACACACTTCCCACTCTTCCTCCCCATGACCGATATTCTTCTTTTATAGCCTGCCGTTTCTCAAAAATGAGGATTGAGCAAGAATAGCAGAGGGTACTACCTCACCAGTATAGATGGTACAATACTATTGGTGGAGAGTAGTCACATGATATGTACATGTTCAAAAGTGGTACGATATTGATGGGGTATATAGACTGGTGTGTTAAGTGCGAAAATTTTTAGCAATGCTTAGAGGGCAGATCGAAGATAGCTTTTATGTTAGAAGAGGTAAGTGACTATCGTAAATATATTTTCAGTGTAAGTAAAATGCTAACTTTTGAATATTTTTTTTCATCAGTATGTTTTTTTTTCTTATTAGGGTTGTTTCTTTAAGGAACAAAATTTTTCATCCCAAGTCCTAGTGATTACTTTGCATTGGATGTCTTGTCTTACTTGCATAATGCATGTTGTATCCTAAAGCAACTGTCCATTGATTTTCATCTGAATATTTCCATATGTATGGCTAAATATTGTACCATACTTTTAAAATTGATTAATCACTCTTCAACACACACATATTCATTATAGGATTATTGCAATAGAACAGTTTTCCATCTTTCATTGTAATTAGTACTTTAATGTCATTGTATATTTGAAGATCATTCAAAGTTTTCTTTTTCAGTGATGGATTTTTTCTCAATTGGTTTAGTCTCGTTTTTTTTTTCTTGACTGCAAATCTGTGTTGACCTAACAGTAGTAGTGTAGTAGCATGCAATCTCATGAGCACATTACATTTTTCCTGTAGAAAGCTCTTCATCTGGTTAAATCATCAGAGTTTCACTACATTAACACAACTATCCTAAGGAATAAGAGTAATTCCACTGTTACTCATAGTTTTGTTTACAGAATGAAATATTTGTACAAATACACTATTCACCTACTAAAACCATGACATGAATTACTGATGTAAATGAAGAGTGTATGAGCATCAGATCATTTGCTTTTAGATCTTGAACTTGTTTTATTTGTACTGTTAGTAGAATTTTTACGTAAGCATTTAGCTTTTTGTTGATGATAATGGCATGCAATTTCCACAAACCAGAAAAATTGTGTTTTTATATATTAACTGTTTGTTAATGGTTTTGTTAACAATAACCTAATCTTGTACCTTGTAGATAATTAAACATTATTTTCATCAGTTTCTCCCAGAAAGTTTCAGCGAAGATTATTTCTAACTTTTATAATTCTCACTCACATATTCCTGTGATGGATGTTTTTCTCTTTTTCTCATTAGAGCAAAAATGTTTTGATATATTACATAAAATACAAAAAAGAAAAGGATAACTGTATTTAACTGTCCTTTTGAAATTTGTTTTGGAAATAATTAGATACAAATATAGCATTCATATGGTTAAAATAAAATGTCAAAGATGTCATTACAACATGATTCTCAGATTCTGTAGCAATTAGCAAAATCATCAGTCTCCAGGATGTAGAAAAGTACTTAACCATGCAACAAAATTTCTTTCAACACACATATCTACAGATAAAAAAAGTTTGATTGTAAAATTTCATGTTGTACATCTGTGAACACCTGTAGTAAACATGATTAGAATTTGTTATAAAAATCAAGTTAACTGTTGATGTTTTCGTTTTGTTTATCAACTGTTTTAACAACTGTTGGTTTCTGATACTTTGCCAGCTTTTGGTGTTTAAACCACAACTTTTAACAATTATAATTTATTACTTGTATTAAGTAGTAGCATGTACAAAGTAAAATTTATCGACATGTTTAAAATGTTTAACTGGATCCATTTAACTATATTGTTCACTTATTAAAATGGTGCCAAGTGAAACAAATATATTTATCTTCAAGATTCAATAGTAGTGTTATATTGAAGAAAAAAGAGTATAAAAGCTTTAACAGAGATTACTAAAAATATCATTATAATAGGTTTATTCGAAATATCTTGTGAAAGCTTAGGATGGCAGTAAAATGGACTTTTTTAAAGGTTTTCTTTTTTATTATCTAATTAGCAGTAGTACTTTTGTATAAATGTCGTAGGTTCTCAATTCTGTTTCATAAGGACACAGATAGTAGAGTTGAATGGTGAAACTCATTGTCATCTAATGTTAAGAGTGTTTTGGACCACAGTTGTAGCCAATTAGCTGATGGTCAGCCTTTACAAATGCCTGTACTGTGTTTACTTGCAGAACATGGCCAAAATTAAGACAGAGAATGAAAAGCTTAAAGCTGAAAACAGAGCTCTCACCCGAGTGGTTTCAAAATTATCCAAATAGGTAATTTCTCTGGTATTTGAAATGTGCATGCCATTAGTCATCTTAAGTAGAAACCAGCAAGTTTTTTATTATATGGTGTCTGAAAAGTGTTGGAATTAGTGAGCTTTTCTAAGGCTCTAAAGAAGACCATCAGTGACTCTTCTGTTGGAAGCTACTTGTATTGTAAAATGTGAGTTTGGAATAAGTCAAAGTTATTTGTTTGACTATTAAATATAGTGGTTTATGTCAGCAAGAATGATAGTTGTCTAGTTGGAATGTTGAAAAATTTTTGTAATTTGCTTCATTCAGGTGTGTTGAAACTTGTTTGAAGTTGACCTGTTAGCACTGGTCTTCATCAGTACTTTTAATTTTTTGAAAATCTATGAATAAACTTTGTATTTTAATGAGGAAAGATATATATCCAGGTTTTTATATTTCTAGTAAGTTAAACTTGCTATTAAGGAATTAATACTTATTAGTGAGTGGTATATGTACTTTGTGTTTGAACTAAGTATTCTTTAATACTTTCCAAAATATTTAGTGCCTAATATTTTTGAATTAAAACTATCTACTGCAGTTTTATTATTAATCATTTTTATCCCTTGACACATTCAGCCTGTATATGAATTACTGATATTTCTTAATTAACCATTATCACATACTAATGAATTTAATTAGGTTTTAAAAAACTTCTGCTATGGGGTTTATGGACCAAACTTTTCTTTCCAATTGATACAAAGGGTCAACATCTCTGTAAATATCCCTCTGGTATCCCCAAAAATCTTTAAAATATTTGATCATACCTTATACTTGTATAATAATAATAAGTTTCATTAATAAATGAGTTTTTAATTCTTCCCAAAGTATTTAAATTATGTACAAGAGTAACTTAGATTTAAAAACAAAAGTTTCCACTATGTCACTTTGGAGTGAACTGAGTAACTTCAAGATATTTTAGAGTTGCTGATAGATAATTTATTTAATAATATTGATATGTAGATCAGCAGTAACTTCATGAAATTCTAAGTAGTTTTATAAGTAATTCAGAATGAATGGCTGACTAAAGGCTTTTTGTATGATAAATTTGGTGACAGTACTTGAGATCAAAGTGTTATTTATAAATCACAGATGGTATCAAATATGTAATTAAAAGCTAGCTATGTGAAAAAAAAAAAAAACTTTTGAGAATTCTAGTTTAAAGTATGCCTGAAATGAACTTTAAATCAGAGTCTTGCAAAAAGCACATAAATATATCAATGCTCATTTTAAAAGTATTAATTTCACATCAGAGTACCTGATTTTATGCTGAAACATATGTAGTGTTTGTGTAGCCCTACAAGACACATCTGGAGTTACTAAAGAAAAATGTGGCAAATCAGTAATTATAAAGTGTGAATAAAGCACACACTTGTAAACACTTAGAAACAGACATTGGTCAATGAAATTTAAATTGTTATTCTAACATATGTTATTGTAAGGTGTAATTTTCTAAAACAGCTATAAAAAAAAGAATGTTTTTGGGGAAACACTGATTTATTGTTTAGTTTTGAAATTAATTATTTACAAATAGAGATTGGTGATTAATTGATTAGTGTTAATGTCATAGAAAACTATCAGTTAACTGTCATTATGGTTAAATATATTAACACTATGAAAATAATCGATTAATCAAAAATCTGTATTTCTCATTCTTACCATTTTTGATTATTTCAACTATTCAGATAATTAAAATATTAACATTATGATTTCTCATTATTACTTTTTGGATTAATTCAAGTCAACTTCAGGTGAACATGGCCCAGTGATTAGAATGCTACCTCATTTTGCAATAGTCACGGGCTCAATTCCTGCAGGCCTGACATGGCCAGATGGTTAGGGAGCTCGACTCGCAAGCTGCAGGTCATGGGTTCAAATCCCCATCCCACCAAACATGCTCGCCCTTTCAGTCGTGGGGGTGTTATAATGTGGTGCTCAATTCCACTATTTGTTGGTAAAAGAGTAACCCAAGAGTTGGGGTGATGACTAGCTGCCTTCCCTCTAGTCTTACACTGCTAAATTAGGGACAGCTAGTTCAGATAGCCCTCGTGTAGCTTTGCGCGAAATTCAAAACAAACAAGCAATCAATTCCTGCACATTGCTACCAAACATGCTCATTCTTTCAGCTGTGATGGCATTGTATTTGTGTTTTTGTTTTAGAGTTTTGGCACAAGTAATAAGGTTATCTGCTACTGACCTTAATTTTTAACTGCTAGCCAGGGGAAATACAAGCTGCCAAAAGCATCCACTGGCTGGCAAGTTTTGGGCTATTCTTTTACTAATGAATAGTGGGATTATGAGTGATATTATAACATCCATATGGCTGCAAGGTTGAAATTATTTAGTGGTATGTAATACCACATCTGCAACTCATAGTTAAATAAATAATCACATTAACCCCCAAGGGCCATGCCAGCCTAGGGGCATTATAATGTGACAGTCAATCCCATTCATTGATAAAGAGTAGCCCAAGAATTGTTGGTGGGTGCTGTCAGTCTGTTCCCTTCCATCTGATCAACACTTCAAAATTAGGTACAGAGGCAGATAGCCTTAATAGCTTTGCCATAACTTGGAAACAAAGAAACAAATATAATGCCCCTACAGCTAAAAGGGTAAGCATGTTTTGTGGGAACAGAAATTGAACCCATGGCTCTTGAATCACCATAAATTACACATGTAAATGTACCAATCGATTTTCAGTAAACAGTAACAAAATCAATAAGTTAATATAGGGTAACAAAATAAAAATATAACATATGTAATCTTTCTACTACATTGTATCTTATGTCATTTACAATAATATTATTAAAAAAAAAACTTCATAATTGGGTTGTATATGTAAATATGCTGCAAATGTAATATAGTCTTTATAATTTCCAATGACAAATACACATGTGTGTAATTGGCATTTTGCTCATTTAAAATAAAATTTCAACTCCCTTTGCACCGGAATACTGTTGTGTATAAAATAATTACCAACTTATACCCATGATAATCTTAATCTTTCCAATCTTTAACAAGAGAAATGGCACATGATGTTAAGTTTTTTTGTCCATATGTACAGTGAAGTTGCACCTAAAGAAGCTGGGTGCTTAATCATTTAGATGTAATCATGTATATTCTGTTTACCACAACATGATTGATCACCTTGATATAGTTAGTATAAAATCATAAGCTTGATCCCCAGAACTAAACATACGTATCATATGTTAGCCTGTACCTAATAGTAATCTAACTAATCACTGTTACGTTTGATATTGTTTCTGATTTATAATCAATGTCACCAAGTAATGTTTATTTTCAATAACAAAAATTCATTAGTTTTAGTAGAGTAGTCTTGTGAAAATATGTAGGGAGAAGGCCAATGAACAATATCAACTGTATGTTCTGCTTGTTACAGGTTTTCTTTTACATTGTGTTTATGTTATCTTTCACATACATAGTTTAGGATTATAGATACAACTTAGTCCTAAATTATTGTACTTGGAGATGTCTATCATACAAAATGAAGATAGTTTGAAAATCTCTCTTAAAAGAACAAAAAAGTGAAAAATGGGAAGATTAGTCTCATGATCATAATCAATTAGTTGAATATAATTACTGATTCAGTTAGATAATTCCACTAATTACCAAATCTACTTAGAAATGTATGTGTATAGAGAAAGAGAGACTGTATTTTTTTGTCTTACCATCAAAATATCTTTCCAAAGGCTTGATAATGAATCACGTTTTATTTGTACTAACGGTACAGTTTTAAAAGTAATTTGGACAATTACATGTAAGAAATAATACTTATTTAGCTCTAGGGAAGTATTTGATAATGCATCAAATTCTTTGGTGCCTTAATTAATGAAGTTAAGAAATGGGAAGAGTTCTTTGAGTAATGTACAAAATTTTGCATTGATGATATTACTTTATAAAACATCAAATTTCATCTGTGGCTCTCTATAACTTTGAGAGCAGCTAATTAACTTAGTTTACTAATAAAGGATTATGCTTTTAATTTTGAACACTTTCTGTAGTGTAAATAAGTACTTAAAATTCTATCAGTTTTTGAAATATTTTATCAAGTTATTTTGGATTGCATAAGCATAATTTGTATTTTAGTGTGAAATGTGAGAGAATTATCCATATTCACATTACAAGTTAAGTATCTTTTCTGATTTTAACAAATCCATTTTTCTTAGTCTGTTTTAGATACTAAAATATTCACTTCATTCTTCTAGCAACTTGAACAGGTGAAAGCTGAGAACCAGCGGTTACGAGATGAGAATGGTGCCCTCATCAGAGTCATCAGTAAATTGTCAAAATAGAATTAAATGTAGCTTGGGTTTACATGTCTTCCAACATGGGAGTAGAACCAAAATCACATCTAACTCCAAAAAATACCAATTTCTACAGTGTGATCAACATTGTTGTGATGGTACACTTCTCACCTTAGTTTAAGTCTACAGTTTTAGCTTTTTTAATTAGTTTTTTTACTGTGGTTTCAGTTGGATAATGAAATTTAGTCAGCATGTTTGTCACTGTCATCTAGTCTATATGATTCCATCTTTAATTTAACCTCTCAAACCTTCGGTATGTTAACAGTCATCCATGTGTGTTCATGAGTGCATTTACATTATTTCTTCTGCCTTTAAATATTTGATTTCTAAGAGTCTCAATTTTTATTTTCTTAACAAAAAAAAAATCATGTTACAGCATGAGTGCCACACATTTGCATCAGAAGTGGTTTTGCAAGTTTGCAAATACTGTGTTTCAAGGTTTAAAGTTAATAAGGACAGTTCATAGAAAAACTAATATATCCAAATCTCATGTGTTGCCCAAAAGTTAGCTAAAAAGTGATGAGAAAGTCCAGCTCCTGACAATTTTTATATTTAGAGGAGTGTTAAACATACAAGTATCAAAAGAAGGAAGAAAAGGCCATTCTTATTTTCTAACTAAACTTTTCCAAGTACCTTGAGAATTTACAGAAACATTTTAAACATGAAATAATCTTTTCTGTCCTTGTCTTCCTTTTGATTAATTTTTCCTTATATTTTTTACAAGTACAAATACAAAAAACAGTTATGGTAAAACAAACTTGTCTTCAAAATAGTCACATTTGCTGATATTTAGTGATTTTCCAAGTTAGATCTTGTTTAATGAGTGGTGAAGCTTAAATGTAATATAGTTTAAAAACAAATTAATTTTTTTGAAAAATTATATTTAGTTTGTGTTTTTTAATAAGCAGTGCCAGCATTCAAAAGTGATTGTTTGTGTAAAAACTAAGATACTGGAAAGTAAGTAGTAACTACAAATACACTGCAGTAGTTTATTTATTATTTTTTTAAACTTTTACCACATGAAGCAAACAATGGCATAGTAAGACAATGAAAGCTAATTTTTTATTGTGTCTAAATTGAGAAAACTGTGATTATAATTTTGTTTTCCTGAAAACTAACATTTAAAGTTTGAAGAAGAACATTTTCTGTAGTAGTTTTTTTTTTTTGGATTTGAGCAAAATATAAGTTGAGATTTGAAGTTTGCACCAAATAGTTCCAAATTTTTTATTGTACAGATGCGCTACCAAGTTGAATGCTCACAATAGAATGTAATTAGTATTAAGAAACAAATTATGTGTGCGTGTTTTACAAGTTAGTTACAAGAATATTTAATTAGATTTCAAGGCTGAAAGAGCTATTTGTTATGTGTACATTTTATAGTAGGAAGAAAGATATTGTTAAGGAAAGTGTAAAAGAAATGATCTAATATCTTGTTACTTGTGTTTATACAGTGAGGATCTGTGGATACTTTTAAATATATATACATTTATATGTGGATATACACAAACATTTTAAAGTTACCTTTAAGTTGATCTGCTGTCAACCAATACTTGTATGTATTATCTTACATTCTTGAAGAATGAACTTAAGCTCTCTATTGATTAGAAAATAATAAAGTTTGATTTGTTGACAATAAATAAGAAGTAAAATTTCTTTTTTTTTTACAAGGATATTGTATAGGTGTCAATATTTGTATACACAAAGTTACCACAACATTTGAAGTTTTTCATGTTATTAATTTTAGAAGATAACAACACTTTTGCCCCCCAGTGGGACAGCGGTATGTCTACGGACTTACAATGCTAGAAACCGGGTTTTGATACCCGTGGTGGGCAGAGCACAGAGATAGCCCATTGTGTAGCTTTGTGCATAACTTCAAACAAAAAACAAACAAACAGCACTTTTAGAAAGAGGATAGGCCAGTATCTTAAGGATACTTCCAAGGTACTTATATCTGTATGTGTAGTATTAGGTGAAATAATGATTGTGAATGGGACTTTACGTAGTATAAAAATATCATTAAAGTTATCTTGTATGCATTTGTTTTTATTCATTCTGCTAGCAGAACAAAGTGCTGATGCACAACTCTTTAACTGTGTATTAATGCTGGTTATTACAAGTTTGTCAGTTTTGGAAACTTATTTATTGCCATTATTAAAATTTTTCTAACCAGAGTTATGATTTTTTTACCTCTTGGCCTAATTTAATTGAAGTTACTGTGTTTAATATGATGTTACTACTTTTGATTGTCTTGATCATGATACTGTACTTACACAACCTATATTTTTTAAATCATGACACCCTGTACAGTGAAGACTGGAAATCTTTTTTTTTTAAATTCATCTAGTAAATGTTAATCGTCATGATCCACATTTGTAAAATTGCCAAACTTGTTGAGTATGGCTTGTATCAAGTAAGGTGCCTTATATCACAAGTTTTCTATGAGAAAAAAAGAATTATTCAGTAAGAATTTACTCATTTTTTTTAATCCTTCAAGATTCATTTAACAACGATTTTAGCTCAATACATTAAGTTTTATCAAAGCTTGGCACCTCTCTTTTTAAGAACTGTAATGCTTTTGTCATATTTGCATTGTTGTACCAAACTATGAAATTTTAGTATTTATGATATTTTGTAATCTCTCAACAAAAGTATTATCATATGTACAGACCAGAGTGTAGAAGATCTTAAATAAAATATCTTTACATATGACATTTGAGTGAGTTTATAAATCAAAAGTTGTGTAATATAGTGAATGTGGTCGTCAAATGTCAAGTAGCCTCTGATCAAACTAATGTTCTGGAAAGAAAGGTAATGTCACATTCAGTTTTGATTTAATTTTGAAGTTCCTCCATTCTACATATACAGAATAGATTACTTGTATATTTTCCTCATGCAATGATCTAATGTGAATAGCAAGCATTTGGGAAACTTCATAGGGCTCAAATATAAAAAAAAATGTCATTCTATTTTCAACATTTGTAAAGTAATACAGCATCGTCCACTTGCATGATAAATAGTCAACATTTAAAGCATCAGGAGGTTCAAATAATTAATAACTATAGTCCACTCAAACAAGGAAGTCACATAAATTTGTTTCTAAAGTTCTATTGGCCTCCATGAAAAAAGAAAGATTATTAAAATCAAAAATCTGGAACGATGTATAGTTATTAACTCCATGGTTTCAAAGTGACTATGAAGGGCTGAGTACGTTATATTGAAACGATTTTGATTATGCAAATCAGCAAGTCACGTGATAACCACAACCAAGGTAAGGTCATGGTGAAATGACTTGTATCAGAACTACATGTTCAGCGTTTTGTAGGTAGTAATGCTGATTGCTTTTGGGAAGTGTATGTAACAGCCTTTTTTGACCCAAAATATTCCTACACTCGGATCCTAAAGATGTTTTCGTTTAGGGCATTTAGAATTTTCAAGATGGTGATATCCCTTGTATTTAATGACATTGGAAAACAAAGGAATATGGATCAACTTGGGGTACTAGGACTATCCAGCAAATTCTACCCAACTAAGATGAAATAAGTGTGGCATCTTGTAACAATTGAGAATCCATGAACACAAAAAATATGAATACATACAGGTCAAGTTGTCAGATGCAGTGCCAATGAATTTCTTTGAGATCAAACTGTTGAAACAGGCACTGGACAAACATCATTTTTTGCAAACTAAATTTATTATGGAACATATTTTGGAGTAGGAATGTACTTTAGGGTTGCAAGGTTCTAGTCAAAATACACAGTCGTCAGATAGAGCATGCCCAAATGTGGCGACATGGACTGTAATGACGTAGTAAAGCTCCAAAATGATGTAATATAGCATACTCATTCACTGCATCGTTTTTAAAGTAATATTTTAAATTAGTGTCTTTCTGCGGAAAAACTTGTTTATTTGTTACTGAAATGTTTTATAGAAAATATCAATGGTCAGTTTTTATGTCGATGAGACCGAATTTGGATGGACTGCATAGGATGTCATGGTTTCTGGTATTCAAGTTAAAACAAAATAATAGATTATGTTAAAAGAATCGATCTGTTAACCTAAAAAAAATACTTTACAGCCAAAAGAATATTGTCCTACCACAAATATGTAAAGTTTAAGGGATTAGCTGGACTGTATTCCTCTTGTACAAAATTGGGTTCATGTTCGGCCAGGGTGACAAGTGAACTCCATTGAACTTTCTTCAGCTATCTCTAGTGACAGACCTTGCAAAAACCGCGAAAAATAGCTTTATAGAGCTGAGAAACTAGTTTTTGTACTGCACAATGTGTGTGGGAATTTGGATGGAGGTATTGGTTTTACTCCCTCATAGCCTGGAAACAAGTGTGAATTCGGCTGCTATGCAATTCAGATTCCAGGTATCGCAAGGAATTGAATTCAGAAGGTTAAAAAGAAAAAAAAAGAGGACCCGAAAGCTTTGTTTGGGAATCAAGCATATCTCCCTGACTCGCAGACCGAGTGTTAAGTGTAACGTAACATGGATATAAAGACAAACTCATTGTATGCTAATAAGATTTAAATGAAAAATTTCACAGTCTTATCCCTCAAATTACCGACTTTTTTATACCTTTTATTACTGATGAGGTCCACGTATTACTTCAAATTGGGTTTTTCCTGTTATAACTTTTAATGTCAAGAAGTAAAAAAAAAAACGATAAAGTTACTCGGTTTTCATGTAAAGTATGATACACAGAGGATTACATACATTAAGTAATAGGATTGATTGCAATATTGATGGTAATCTTGCTTACATACAGTTGTTTGGCTCGAATGTTGTAAATAACAGAATGATCCACTCACAAGCAATTTAGTACATAAATAGTTCAGACAAAAATTCCTTGTGATCCCATCAATAATTCTAAATCTAAAATTTGTTCATCAGTTTGACTAGAGACATGCGCTATAAATAAACACAAATATGAGACAGTTGAAGAGCATTATTGATTGACTGGCCGAAAAATAATTAGCAACCTCTTGCGGAACTCAAATAAAATATATTTTCTGCTTATTTGATATTTTGATTAGGATTACCCTGGGACAATATTTTAAGTGTAAATAAAGGCTTAACACATTTGAAACTTGCACCATATCCATTCATTTGTTGGCGTTGAAATATTCACTGCTAATCATTTTCTTAAACATTAAGCGGTGGGGTTAATAGATTGGAATATGAAGTATATCGCTAATTTTGAATAACAAATCGCACACCATAGTCAGTTGAATATTACAGTTTTGAACCATATCAGCTCTCGTCAGTTCACTAAACTATATTGTAAAGAATACTGAAATGAATTATACGGATGGTAGGTAGCTTGAAGTAGATTTTGTTTAAAGCATACCTTTCCACACTTTCATACAGAAATATTTTGAGGCTACCTAACTTTTCAGCTGTAATTATTTTGTTCACCATGATATAGATTGCAATAAGAAGGTGTGCGTATGAATGTTAACAAAATCCACACAAAGGTGTGTGTCTGACACCTAAGACAAAGTAAGCTAATTCAAATTTGATAGAAGTTATTAGCATTGATCTAGCTATTCTAGTGAGAGTTGAGATAGCTTTTAGTTGGTAATGGTATTGGATATGGCATCCAATATGAGCAGGTATGTTTCATTTGGCAATCTATACCACTGTAAGTTGCACAAATTCCGAGTGCAAAATATAGGCACACTTCTGAATGAGTTTTAACTCTCTTTCATTATGATAGAATACAAAGGTGTATATCTCTACTTTATATGTTTAGTAAATTTGTTATTATATCAATTAATTTCGGTAATAACTCATAGCTAAGTTGTTTTAGCTCTGGTCTCATTCTGTTAATAAATATACTTTTATTACAGAGGTTGTTTAGCCATTAGTTACAATCAGTGTTTTACTGCTATATTTTATAATGCCGGAGCCTTACCAAAATTTGTCAG
The DNA here is from genome assembly GCF_000517525.1 of Limulus polyphemus. Classification (NCBI taxonomy): domain Eukaryota; kingdom Metazoa; phylum Arthropoda; class Merostomata; order Xiphosura; family Limulidae; genus Limulus; species Limulus polyphemus. The sequence continues at coordinate 170,116 of NW_013665715.1, forward strand.
ACTTGTGACGTCACCGTTAGGTTAGAGATCTCATTATTCAAAACGTAATTTTCATTTTTGTGAGCCAATTCTAACAAAGAAAAGAGTGCACCACCAAATATTTAAGACTATTTACATTATTAATAATGTTAATACGGATATATTGCTGAGAGAACACACGCAACTCAACTTAGATTCCTTTAAATTAAGCAGCAAGAGGAAAAACTGCTGGGTACCATATACATATACACCACACATTTAGTCTCCATCAACTTTAGTTTTAGCAACATTAGTCTGACAAACAGTACTAATAGCTTTGACTTTTATAATGCTTTGCACGTATTCTTTGT
>NW_013665715.1:170936-178948 GCF_000517525.1 Limulus polyphemus
TAGAAACGTTGCGTCACAGTAGTCACGTGACTCGCTGACGCAACACATGTTTTGATTGTGTTATTTGTTATTTGAATGCATAAAGTTAATAAAATGTAAAGGCAGTGCTGTATATTTAAAGTAACTGGAATAGTTAATTGACCTGTCTAGATTACTCACGTATGATATTAGGTACGAATATTTCTTTGAAAGAATTTGATGGCCTTGCAGGGCATCTCATGATTGCGAGGTTAAACCTATACAACAACGCGTCATACCTACCAAACACCTCTAGTACAAAAGACATGTCGAGCAGAATGGTCTGGTCAAAAATGTCAAACCCATCAACTTATTTAGTAAGAGATACCAGATTTAGCAACATTTTCAAACTCTCGGTACTGGGGGATGGGCAAACATTAAAACTAAACAGGGTGGTAGTACCGGTACTCTAAGTGTCTGCAAACAAATAAAGAAATTCACACATAAACACTGCTGTCTGAGATGACTCTGAGGAATTACAGATTTATTCTCCAAATAACTTTCCTCTTGCAATACATACTAAATCCACCCCACCCATTTCTTACGTGTAAGGTGACTTCGTCCGTACTTCCCTTCTACTAATTTCATTTTTCCATAATTTAATGAAGCTTCCCACACATGCACATACGTTACTCTTTTGATTATAAAGATTATGTAAATAATAATCCTTTAAAAATTTTAACAAATTTTTGATAGTTGTCAAATATATTATATTGTGTTTTTATACCATATTCATATGCCTTAATAGCCATTGACGTACAGCAAAAAGAATTTTACCATTTTAACGCTTTGACACATGCTGTTAAGCCAGAGTGGTCACAGGGTGCCTGATGCCAGCTCCTGAGAGTAAATGACAGAGTGTGATGGGTTGTTTGAGAGAACGCAGCCAATGTACATGGCGAACCACAAACATCTAGAGTGTTCTATGACATTGTAAGAGATTGGTTACGAAATATAATTTCGGGTGTATTTTATATATAGCTATTTTTAGTTTCAGAAGTATCTGGAAGTAACTCCAATTTCAGGTGCTGTAGTGACACTCAAGTAAGCTCCGGCAGCACTAGACCTCTGTTTATAATTTTTACTCTAGCATATTTTAGAAGGCAAAGCTCCTTGGGATGCTCCAAGTATGATGCATGAATCAAAGGTTCCAGTACTAATAATGATATATGTGTATAATATAAACATCATACTTATATAAAAAGTGATTAAGGATTCTCAACATGAATAATAATGAAAATATGGTCATAAATAGAACGTATGATAGATGTATTTGTATGTAAGAAAATCACCATTCACTGTATCAGATGCAATAGCAACACTAAATGTAATGTGTTATGTAAATGGTCCATGAAGATATCACTGCCCCATCTAGTAGAAAGTGTGACTCACTAGTGTCCATCAGCTACCTTTGCTGGCTGAGAGCAACCCATAGCTCCTATGTAAGAACCATTATGCTCAATTCTCCTCAAGACTGAGAGGTTTGCAATTGGCTAGAGGAAAAGCGTGGCTCCTGAAACTTCATCTCGAATCGTTACCTCCTATAAGCAGGGGCATAGGATGGTAAAGATGGGCCATGGTTATGATGATATATCTGGCTGTTCAGAGGCTCCGTGGGGTGGTATATATGTGATCTTTGGGTTTTCGTTAACAAGCCCAAACAATGCTAGTTACTATTTGGGGTCACCAAGGAGAGTAGTGAGATGCACATGGTGGTTTAAGGTTGCCACAAAGATATAAAATATTGCCAGTCAGTGCAACTAGCATCCTGGTCGTTTCTTGAGGGTTTTAGGGATGGTCAGGGGACTTTGCAGTTGGTATAGTGCAAGGCAATACTCTGAGGTCATATCTTTCAGAAATTTGTAGGTTTTCCTCTAGAGAGAGTCGTCCTAAGTATATGCTGGTCTTTTACCTGGAACAGAGATGTAATTGGTATGTGATGGTTTTGTAATTTCTTCACCAAGTGACACAAAGCTTATCCATATGACAACACGTGTTGGTTGAACATGATTTGGAGCACCTGGAGAGGTCTACATAGATCAATTTGTTATTTTCACAAACTGTTTGTAAAAGTTTGTTTAGTACAGAATGTGGTAAAAACATTCATTCCACCAAATCATCCTTAGTCTGATAGTTTGACTGAAAAGGAGTACAGACTGTCAACCACATGATTTCCACATTTGTGAACTCTGGCCAAACTGACTGGGATGAGAACTTACTATATGTCATGATGATGTACCATGCAGCTGAGCAAAATCAACTGATTATTCTCTGAACCTCCTGATGTTTGGACAATAAATTGCATGTTTTAGATATTCGTGCAAACTATATAATATTTATCTGTATTAGCCACCCTTAATAATAAAATTTCACCATTACTCTTTTAATGCATGGTCTCAACGTGCAAAATTGTCTTTTGTAGCATGAGCCCCCAGATTCATGAACCATCACACTAGTCAATAGACCATGCCTGACACTGGGCTATAAATAAAGCATCCAGTGGTCCTGATGTATGACCTTTTGCTCATTAAAGATGTACTCCAGTGTGTACAGGAGTGCACGGAGTGGCTTCATTCTGCAATAGCTGACGTACATGAATTTGTGAATGAGCAAATCGGTAAAATGACTATTCTTAAAAAAGATAATGTTTGATACTTTTTAGCTACACAGTTAGGACAAATAAGATTATCAGACATGATCCTAGGTATAAATGGCTGTTATCAACTGTGAATGATAAATGGGAATTATTATAAACCTTGTTTTCCAAGCACTCAATTTTTCAACTCTGTGATAAGTATTATTAGCCATTTCACTATAAAAACTGCTTGAGCAATCTTGCAACCATGCCCTTAAGTTAATGTGTTTTTGTGTTGGTAAGTATTATCAGCCATTTCACTATAAAAACTGCTTGAGCAATCTTGCAACCATGCCCCTAAGTTAATGTGTTTTTGTGTTGTAGCTATGCATCATTTTCCTAATGGCCTAGTGGGTCTTGACCAGTCTATCGGAAGTTCATTCAGGTAGTTTTGTTCTAACACAGCATGAAAAATGACAAGTAATGTATAAATTAGGCCAAAATGTTTAACATTTTGCTTTTTCTGTGCGAATTATTTTTATGTTTATCTGATGTAATGGGTTTTATGACTCCAAGATGGTAGCATTAATAGAGAAAGCACGGTGCTTCTGGCTTACTTCTGGTTGTGATGGCAAATGTAATTTTGCTGTTATCCATGATACTTATATTACAAATATTTTGTAGTTGATAATATTTAAAGGTGATCTGCATAGAAGATTATAGTGGAAGTTATGTTTCTGCTGTAATTTGCCTGTAATTAAATTTTCGTGATATCATTTGATTTAGTGTTGGTCTAAATCTTTAAGTGACACCTGGAACCACATGTTAAAAGCACAACCGACGTTAGTGTATTTGTGCTATGGCTAAATCACTCTTCCTGCCAGATAGTGATGACATGTACTAGAACTATGCATTGTTTAATATGGGGCATTGAGATATATAATTATGTATATGAGTACATATGTGTGTCTCACGTTATGTATGGACTGATCTTTGTATATTTAACTACGCATATTTAAGCTATATAGAATATGTGGCTTAAAATATTGAGGTATGCATATTTTGTAAAGACTGCAATGAGTAGCTTACAGAATACGAAAGGGGAACATGGATGTTTTTATTTGGGCTATACTTAAGTTGTGCTAGAAGTTAAGTTACAGCTGTGAACAGGCATATTGCAAAACCTAGGCTAGAAGCATTGATCACAGCTTGTGAGGTACTGGACCTAATTTCAATCACTGGTGTAAAGTGCTGGTATGGAATTTTAACACTTTCCGCATTAAATTTCCATGATTAACAATAAAGCAATTCTTCACAATTAACAACATTAATCTTCAAGTGTACAAATATAGATTTTACAATCATTAATTAAATAAACCTGCGAAACAAAGTATCATCAAATTATATAGGTAAATAGGTCGAGGGAATCCACTGGTGGCTTCATCCCTGATGATATTCTAGAAGTAATCTCAACAGGAACCTTAGGCCATTCAGTGAATTGATTTACCTTTCGTGAAATATAGATGCAGGTAACCAGTTAGCTGTGATATACCTCCAAAGATGATAGTTTATGACTTTTGGTTGGGATCACCTGTTTTTCTGGATTCTGTTCTGCCGTACTTTAAGTAGATTGTCTTCATTATCTTTCGTTTCTATCCTATTTGTCACTAGAATTTCAGTCTCTGATAGTATAATCGCCGTTTAGTACACAGAGATTTTCTAATTATAGACCGTGAAAGTGTTTGAAGAAAGTTTAACCACACATCTGTTTTTTGCATGAATGCTATCTCCATTATCCATTCCCCTCAATGTGAATTACTCAAACGTCACGTTTTGTAAAAATAGGTTAAAATAGGTAAACAATGAAAAACATTTTATCTAAGGCCAATCTATGAACACTAAAACTTTTTTTATTCTAGTTATGTGCAGTTTTCGCATAACGTGGTCAAGAAAGTCTTTAAGTTGATTTCGTTCTGGATATTTGTGTTCTTTTTCATTCCTTTGGAGGTAATACCTGGTCTGCCCATGGGTGTTTAGCTATAGTGATACAACTTGTGCATTAAGATGGTAGGTCAGATGATATCTCAAAGCTACATCCTCCATTATGTTTCAGCTAGATTGTCCAACAGTGCCATAGTTGGCGCTCGCATTTTAGAAAGACAGTATTATAGAAGTTGGTGTTTAGTACCACGATCTCTTATTTAACTCTCTGTCTTTCTCGAGCTCAAGCCATCAGTTTTGTAGGTGAAGTTTAAGTCCTTTCTTTAAATAGTGATACTTCAAGTTCAATTAGTAAAGTTAACTAATCCTTAATAAGCGTCTTTATAAGTTGTTAGGTGATACTTCAAGTTCAATTAGTAAAGTTAACTAATCCTTAATAAGCGTCTTTATAAGTTGTTAGGAGATTTTAAAGTGATAACTATATAGTACTGTTTTTATCCTATACCCATATCATTTCAATTTGTCAGTTTGAATAAATATTGTTTCATTTTTATTTGCACTTTGTGTCAAGTTTTTTCTTTCTCAAACTCAGTCAGTCTCAGACATATTCAAAATTATTTCGTAATTTATCTCGCCGAATCTTCCATTATACAGCGGACCTACCTAATTACTCTTTCAGGAAATCAGTTTATTTAAAAATACCATACAATGCTTTATTATGTAGAAGGACAGGTATAGTGACTTGTAGTGAAAAAATAGAGAAGGAACGAAGTTGAAGTCAGAATACAAAACAAACACTTTATTTGCTGAAGAAAAGAAATGGAATAGTAGAGAAAAGCTGAGAACAAACACATATATTTATGTACATATGCACATACAAATACATATATATATACATACAAAATTTAAGTATTTACAGACGCAAGTTGTAGTGGGCTTATTTGAGGGACGTAAACAGATTATCTAAGGCTTCAGGTCCTTCATTTAATGGAATTACGCTTCTACCTTTCTCCTCTTACAGATGGTAATTCTTCTCAGATGATAAATTATAAACATTCATTTAAGCAAATGGATTAGTAGTGATGCCATTGATGCATCACCGTCTAAGCATCAAGTTCTTCTGGTATGGCATTCGAGGGCTGAGTTTGTGTCTTCTTCTGGTCATTAGTCAGCCAGCGAGAGATGGCAAAGCCATAGAAACTGCCAATTTCACATCAGCCACAGGTGCACTTAGAATGCGGGATGTTCTCTGTTTTCCCTTCTTTTCTGTCACGCATTTGACATTTCTTGCTGAGCAGGAATCCCTATGAACAACACTCAGCATCTACATCTTTTGGCTTCTTCTTATCGCATTCTCGCGAGCCCAAGATTAATTTTTGCTCCAGTGTTACCCTGGCCACCCTGCTGATAGACAAACTACACAGTGCCAGGTCTTTAATAGTACAGAAGTATCTTCTCTGAATTCTAATGAATAGATTCTGCTTTAGATGATATTTGACCTCCATATTCAAACAGATTATGTAAGTGAGTAGTAGGTCCTTTAATGCAGTTTTTACCATTTATATCCGTAATCTGTTTCAGCCTTACCTTCAAAAATCAAATATTCATGATTGGAAATACAAACTTCTTTTTTTCGAAGAAGTTAATGTATTATTCATCCTTCCTTCTCATATTTACGAATGGATCAAAATCATGCAATTTGGTTAATCACACTAAGATCTTCTGTGACTCTATAGTTACTTATAAAATCCCGCTGCGACTTCTGTTTCATTGCAGTTCTATACAATCTCATTTGCCTCAGATTGCACAGAAACCAAGATGTACAGTCACTGCATTATCTATACAGACTTTGTTAGTTCGTTGCAGACCTTGGAATTGTTTTATGTTAGTCTATATACTGTTTTATTTCGTTTTCTCGAGAAACTGGTTTAGTTATTCTTTGGTAGAGTGATTTAGTTATTGTTACTATTATTGGTTGTTCAGTTCGTTAGATTTCTGGCCACTTTGAGGACAAGAGAGGTTTTTTGGTTGATGATTTAGCCAGCTCAACCTCCTCTGGCCATTCCTTACACAGATTTTAAATTTACTGTTAAGACGAGGCTCCATGCCGGTTGGCAAAAGTTTTGGTTTAAGCAGCAAACTAACAAGTTTTTTTTTTCAGATTGAACTCATTGGGGAATATTGGTCATATAATTTGCACAGGTTTCATAGGGAAGAGATTGTTTTAGTAAGGTTCTTCTCTATACATGGTTGATGATACATATATCTCTTTCACTGGAAAACAAACAACCAATGTATGAGCAATGTGAACTCATTTGACCGGCACCAGCTTTCTCATTTCCTGCCATCACTTTGATGTTCATTGTAGTGGTTTTGTAGGGATATTTATTCCTGTAATGTTAATTATACACTGGACATATTAATTGAGAATGATGGCATTAGCCATCCTCATACTGTTTTTAATTTTACAAATGTTATTGGTTTTATTGTTGACTTTGCTTTTTATTATTGTATAGTCTTTATGAACTAAATATATTATTTTTTCTCTGGTACAGTTTTAACGCAGTTGCTTTTTTAGATATCTTTATTTTACGTGTAGATACTTTTATGTTAGACGCTGTCAGGTGTCTTAATTGCTGCTTCTGTTGCTAGTTTTGATTTTATTTTGCTCTGTCTTAATGAGCACCATGCTCATTGCTGAATATACCTGTTTCATCATGTTTGCCACAGGTGACCTTTGCCACCTTGTGGCGTTAAAATCTAAATTATATCATCATGGTAGTTATCTGATCATTTCCTATTATTGTTGTTGGTGTATGATTAAAGTTTTCATCACTATTTTTAAATGAAGACTTGTTTTTTTTTTATGAATCAGTGTATTTTACTTTGTCTTAGTCCATAAAAGCACGATTACTTGACAAGTTCTTGATCAATGACATCCTATAGGACTAGAGGGATACTACTAACATGAGCTATTGGACAAAAACAAACTGAAGTTATGTAACCAAACTCTAGCTAAAAATTATAAGCTTTCGAAATACCTTTCTCCGTCATAATCATTACTTTAAAAACACGCAAAAGAAATGAACATAACTTATATCGTATTATGTCATGAACACTAACACATCCAAATACACGTCATTTCCTGTTGTAGTTTCATTGTGATTAGAAGCCTCTGTCGTGTGCAGAAGTAAAAATTGGTATTTGACATACACAAGTAAATATTTTTTACTACAAAAGTTTTATGTTATACTAAATACTTTTTATATTTTTAATAATGATCATTTTTTGATGACTGACTCAGTAAAATGCAAACAAATAAATAAATAAAACTGATATTTTGTTAAACTGAAGAAGTAGATTATGTAAGGATAGAAAAAGTATACAATTGTATTTTGGAAAATTCAATGAAGCGATTGGCTCACCCATAACACATCAGAAGTCAATAAAACAGTGAAACGCAAAGTGTTAAACTGAA
>NW_013665715.1:179091-191687 GCF_000517525.1 Limulus polyphemus
CCCCAAAAACTTTGTCTTCAAAATAAGGGTGCGTCTTATATTCCGAAAAATACGGTAGCTTAAAGAAATGAAACATCGGTTTTAATCTTAATCTCTAGTTGACCTGTACAGATCAAATGAGTAATATTGTTATAATAAACGTTCTACGCATACCTTTAACTCGCTATTTATACTGGGCATATTCTAAGTTTTATTTAACGTAAATTTTACATTCTTAACGCTTTTTTTTTCACCTATATAACATAAACATAAACACACAGATTCTCGTTACTGGGAGTGCGTAATTACATATGCTTCAGTACAACGAACGAAAACGAGTGTAACATAATTGAAAAATCAAAGTTTATTTCTACACAGCATTTGCGTTAACAAATACTATATTGAGTAAATAACTTTGAATTAAAGCCTACAATAAGGACACCATATTTACGATTTCTATAGACTGAAACTGTGTGCAGTGTATGAGTACTATGTTACTTGTGTACATACTGAAACTCTTCGTTTATATACTGTTAATTTACTGTAAAGTATCAAAATTTTCATAACTTACACAGTTATTATATAACCAAGCTCATAGTACTGTAAAAGAACGCTAGCAATTTAAAACTTTTAGATATCAATTTTATACAATAGCGGAATACTTACATAGATGTTAGCAAACCACTAGCAGTGGTATTATCTTTACCTGACAAAGCAATATAATTGATTTAGAGCTAAGCGAAATTTTGTGTACTACTACAACCACGGTTAACCAGAGAACAGCATATAATACAGGACCACACCGTAAAGCTGTAGAATTGGGAAAAAAAAAGTCCCTTACGTGATATTATATTTAGTAACAGCTGCTATTGTTTATATTTTAACATTCGAACGTGAGGAAAAGAGTGAGTATGTACTAATACCTCTCGGGTAGCACAAATATGAGTATGTACTAATATCCTCTAGGGTAGCACAAATAAAATAAGGTTTGAGTAAGAGACTTAAAAAAAAAGATGGTATTCTGGGTGATTTTTACATTTACTCTTTTCTGACACATTTTAAATGTATTGCTTTTATGTATTATGGTGGTTTATGTGCATTGCAAACATATACATTAGAACTATATCAAGAAAAAATAGATATACGTTTTTTACGTATGCATGATATTTTCTTATTTAGGTACATTTTGATTTATTTTAAATCTACCAATAAGGTATTCTACACAGAAAGTAACTATTGACATAACATAACCTGACAAAAGAAGTTGAAATGACACAATTACGTCATTCAGAGAAAGGGACAGCAGAATATTTGTTTGATCTTTGTTACTTCTAAGTCTAGGATCACACGACCCCTCTTTTATTACCTGTTCTTCTATGATTCTCTCTTGCCAAAACTGGATTATTCCTCCTCTCTTAAAGTCTCGAATTCTAGAAAAAAGTATATGAAAATTTATCTAATCAACAAAGTATAGCTTGGGGAAGATGAAGATGTGCATATATTTACTATACTTTCTAGTATAATATAATGGCATAAAACAGCTTTGCAATGTAGTTCCATGACACTTGCTTAGCCTGCCGCCTTGATACTTGTTTATTCCTTAATGGGGCTTATGACAAGCAATGAATTGTTACATGCAAAATACTGGCAAAGCTGGTTAACTTTGTTTATTACTTATAAAAAACCATGGCAAGGTATGTAATGTTTGATTCTCTAGACATAAAATTTCAGTAAGAATTGGAGGATATAAAAGTAGCAGTTTCCATTTCCGATCAGAATTGTCCTCTGAGCAACCACGAGGTTACTCGATGGATACAGTAGATAGCCAAAAGTGGCCATGTTATAAAACATACAAACAAATTTCACCTCTTGTCTTGGTCGTAGGTTTTATTCTCTTTCTAAAAATAGCACACGCTGTGAGATATGCTATGATTTACCTAAATAATAATAAAAAACGTTCAGTTTAATAGAATTTGCAATTGTTAATTAGTTGAAACTGGAGATACTAACTATCATCACCTATTTCTGGAAAGTAACGAAAGTATCATTGTAGAGTATTTTATTTAAATAGGTAGTGAGTAGACGGCTGGAACTTTCAATTACTTTCTGTTCTGAAAGGTTGGTACCCAGATAATCAGAAGGCTTAAAAAGAGAAAGGCCATGTGACCTTTAATATATCATATAAATTATTATTTGAAACATTTTATGTTGTATGGTGTATCAAAAATAGAAACTAATCTACTTACAAACAGCATTTTTAATCATATATTAGAGTAATAGAGAAAGGTATGTAAGAGTAAGCGTGACACGGATACATAGAAAAGTATGCCACTCTTATTTAATCCAGTAAGTGAATAAATAATTCAAAAACATCCCGTACATTCAATACAAACAACCATAAACTTAAATATCAACTACTTTTTGCTGTGTGAAAAGTATCATTGCCTCAAATTATCCTCATGCCTCTCTTTATACCTACCTATAGCTCATTGGTTCCAGAAATGGACTATTTTTCTGAAGTCCAAGACACAAATAATCCTCCTTTAATCGTTGTTTCCCAAGATAAAACGGACAGGACCTTCCGGAACTTTCCTCAAATTGCTGAAAGAGCTTTTCCAAGTTAACGTTTGTTGCAAGTAATATGCCTCCATTGGACATAAGATCCAGGTACTGGTTAGGATTCATCCTTTCTTTATTGTTATTTTTATTCTTCTTCCATAGTTCATGAACGAGGCTAAAAGATGTTTCCTATACGAGTACAATTAAAATTATAAATATACGTTAAAGTAAACACATTTTAGATTAAGATCCACAGGTGCAGCATTTTTTCGTAATTCAAAACTTTGAAGGAATTAAAAAAGAATACATTTCACATCCACGATGACATTAATAATCACTCATGTGCTTTAACTTTCTTATCTATTGGTAATTGAATAAATTAGTACTTGAAAATTTGTACAGCAGTATATAATGTTTAAGCCATTAAGAAATAACGCAATTTAGGACTTTCGTACGAATAAATGTTTTACCCTTAAAAATGATTCAGTTGAGGTACCAGGATAATAATATGCTGGAACGTTGCCTTTCAAGACCTGAGCAACTGTATCCAGTGGCTGCTCAGTTTCTTTGATACTTAAAAATGCCCGGATGTTTCCACAATATACACTCAGAACAATTAGACACGCAACTGCCCAAATGGCGAAAACAATTCTAGATCCAATATTGCTTGGGAGCTTCTCTACTCCTGTAAAATAACAACACAAACGGTAATACTAATGACATAGACCTTGCTATTAATGCTTATTTGTAATATTAATTCACACAATGTCGCCACTACGCACTTTTTTAACATACAAATCTGACTAAACTTATGAATCGGTTTTAGTTTCTATTTACACAAACGCACTAAATTAATGGTACAACACTTTAAATTTCGCATACCTAAACTGCTTAGCTGTTCTAGATAAAATTTCTTGTAATAAGAAATAGATGTCACAGTTGAAATCTGACAAATAAATGTTTGCACAAAGAGATAGGAATTTTTATATCAACGTTATTATTTTCCTTTCCATTACACTTAATATTTTGCAGAAACGAACTAGCAATGAGAACGAAAGTATGTAATAAACCGTTTCGCTTCGAGATTCACTCTAAATTTTTCCAAATTCTGCTTCTGGAGACGATCAGAATATGCGATTCAAAAATTATTTAGAATATAATTTAAAGACTAACAGAAGGTTTATCTATTTATAAATCTGCAAATCTCAATAACGATATCCAGCGTTATAAGAAGAAACAGCATAATAAATATTCTTTATGACCATAATACTTTTATACTAAAACGGTTACTAATGAGACTGATAAATGATTTCTTTCTGTTAATACTTTGGCAAAATAATATTTTTCTTTCATTATGTACCAGCCCCCCAGTGGCATAGCGGTAAGTCTGCGGACTTACAACGCTAGAAACCGGGTTTCGATACCCGTGGTGGGCAGAGCACAGATAGCCCTTGTGTAGCTTTGTGCGTAATTAAAAACAAACAAACAAACATTATGTGCCCCCAGTGGCTCAGCGGTAAGTCTGAGGGTTCACGACGCTAAAACCGGGTTTCGATAATCGTTATGGGTTTTGCGCTTAACAACAAATAAACAAATGTTACATATTCATGAAAGAAATCAATATATTACATAAAACAATATCTCCAGAACTTACAGGCACAAGTATTTGAGATTATATATATATATATATACACACACATATACTTTATCGAATGCGTGTTTTAATAAAAAAAATCTCATGTCCAAACAGAAACAAACCAAAACTAATCTTCCAGCACAACTGAAAATCGTGCAGCGGAAAGACTGCATAACGAAAAGATAATAAAACAACATGTAAGCGTATTGAATCAATCGCTCAACTCTACTGCATGTGCAATAACAGAAATTATGAATATTTATTTAAATGGGTACAAATCGTGACAAAGATAGCTTATTCTTGAGTAAGAAAGCACATTATGCTTATATTATAATAAGTTGACAAACAATAAACTTAGCCTATCTTTTTTTTCCTCATTAGTCTGTCGTCTACCCGAGGAAGACAGACCAATGTTCTGTCGAAATATGTAGTATGTTCCTACAAAAATAAATCACTTTATTATGGTCATAAATCATTGTTTGTCAACTTATTATTGAAAACAGTTTACGAAAAAGTATTACTACCTTGCCAAAGAGAAATCTTCAGAGAAGCTTCTAATGATAATTGAAGAATTGAAAACGATGAAGTGGCTCCTTCCTTTGGATTAATTTTAAATAAATAGAACATCCAAGTTGCTGCTACTATTCCTCCCGATAATAAACTGGCAAAAAAGTACGCTACCCAGACCTAGAAAACGTATTGGAGGACGTTAAACATTTATTTTATCATACAACTTAAAATCATCACGATAAATGTTACATCGAAAAAGCCTCTTAATAGTTTACATATAATTGAATATGACATTTCTTTAATCTTTTCTTTTTCGCTATTTCACGACTTTGACAACGTTGTAGTTTTTAAACCAAATAATCGCGAGTTTAAAGCTATTTCAAACTAAATTGATGAAGAAAAGTCAAGTTTAATTGGTGTACATAAGTCATGATATTTTTCCCTCCAGAGTGGTCCAAAATTATATTTCGTATTTTAACATTAATAATTAAATAAATAAGGAAATACAACCATGCATTTAACATCTTGGAAAGAACCACCATCGAAACCAACTATCCATGAGTGGATGAAGAAGCTCTTGGAGAGAGGTATTGTGTTACAGCGACCGGAAGCTGGAAGGCACTATAAGTACGTGAATCATTTCAGCGTAACCCACGTAAATCGCTTCGGCGTGTTTCACGAGAACTTGATACGACAAAAACATCCCTGCTCCGTATCATTCACAAACGACATCTTCATGCCTACAAACTTCAGTTGGTATAGGCACTGCAACCAGATGACAGACCACAGTACAATACATTTACAGTGAACCTCATGGATCGCATAGATGAAGACAACACAGTTCTAGCTCGTGTATTGTTTAGCAATGAGGTTACATTTCATATCTCGGGTAAAGCGAATCGTCATAATGTTCGCGTTTGGAGCTCGGTAAACCAAACCCCCGTGGTACCAAGGATATCGTGCATAATAGCCCAAAGGTTAATGTGTGGTGCGGTCTCATGTGTGACAGGATTATTGGTCCTTTCTTTTTCGCTGAGAGCACTATTACTGGAAACGTGTATCTTGACATGTTGGAAGAATTTGTGATCACACAAATGGAGGAAATGCAACCACGGATAATCTTTAAATATGATAGTGCTCCGCCTCACTGAAGTTTGATGGTCAGACGAGCCCTAGATCATACATTTCTGAGGCGATGGATTGGTCGAGGTGGGCCAATTCCGCGACCTTTGTGTTCGCCAGACATCACTCCACTAGACTTCATTCTTTGGGGGTATGTTAAGGATATCTTATATCGCACACCTATAGCAAACATAACGGAGCTACAGATCAGGATAACCGATACCGTTGCTACTGTAACTGTGGACATGTTGCAGCGAATGTGGACTGAAATCGAACATCGGTTAAACGTGCTGATAACTACAACTGATGCACACGTACAAGTCTAATGACATGTCAATAAAAACAGTTTGAGTTGGGCTACATGATGTTTAAAACTGCTTGGTTGTATTTCCTTAGTTATTTAATTATTAATTTTTAAAATAGGTAAGATAATTTTGGACCGCCCCGTAATATTATCGTTGAAAGACATATTTAACCGGCTAAAAAAAACCAAAAGAACTTAGAATAAGATGATATTTGTTACAAACAATATCATATTTACGTATACTGTTAAACAGACACGTTGATGATTATTAAGAGCATTTAATATTTATTGCATCGAGTAAGAACAAGATTTCTAATTTTCGATGAAACTCAAAAGCTAACACACTTCGCGAATACAATAGCTTTTCATCAGTGTCTTACGATAAACCTATTTTTGTATTCGCGTTATGTTGTATTCTTAGCATTTCGTTGATTTATTTATTTCTAAATCAGTAACACAAAATTTGGATAAAAAATGTGAGTAAACATAATTTTTGAGGAAATTCTGAATCGCATTGATATATCTATATGTGTTTCATTATTGGATGAAAGTTTTTCAAGATGAGAAATTAGGGTTAATTACTTCTACACCGAACAGCCGGAAGAGTGCACCAGAACGTGGGAACTGACGTGGAGCTCTGCTACCGAACATCAATGCAGCAAGCTGATAAAACTCGGCAAAGTCGATGACAGCGTTTCGTTCGGCAGTCCAGGACAACTGAATACCAGCAACGTCTCGTTCCTTTTACAACAAAAGATTAAAACGTACTATAACACACACACACACATATATAGAACAGTATGTTACGATACTACTTAAATCAAGAGCAGATCCTTGTGAAAATAATTCATACATTAAATACCTCGTCGTAGTTGACTGAATGTAAAGGGTCGCTTTACTTTACCTTGCGAGCTAATTGTCCAACAGCTCCTCCCCATACACCTGCATAATCTTTAGTTCCGTAGGAATCAGCCGGCGGGTCTGGAAATGCGAGGCTATGAACAGTAAAACGTGTTAATCAATTTTAGGATTGTTCTTCATTACAAAGAGCAGAAAATTTAGAGCCATATTTTGTGGTTACCTGTTATTATTTTATGAGAAAAATGGATATTATGACTAACATAAAAATATTATAGAAGCTGGAGAAAGCTTAAATAAACCTTCGGTATTTCCATATTTCAAGTGAAAAACAGTTCCTGATGTGGATTTATATAAAAAGATTTTAAACGTCAATGATGTTTGATTAAAAAAAGAGAGAGAGTTCAAAAGTAGGAAACAACAGAAATCTGAGGAAATTTAATTTCTATTACAGACATACTTATGTTTAGCTAAATATTATAGTACAAATTAATAAGAAACTGCCTTGATACCTCGAAAACATTTTAGAACATCAGTTAGATCTAGCGCTTAAATTCTGTTTTTAAAATGTATTAGTTCACCATAAGAAACAGCTTACACAATGGCGAGATAAAATAATTTATGTAAAGTGTTAGGTTTCCTTTAGAAAACTACTTATCATATAAACATAGAAACTCTGTGATTACTTTGTATAAGGCTTATTTGTAAATGAAACATTAGACTGCGTTTTCACAAATAATTGTGACCTAACAATTATCGCTATTTCAGAAAAGCTTGAACTATATAAAACTGATACGCTGTTACAAAGACATATCAAATAAAACTTAGATTCAATGATGAGGAAAATAAACATTTTATTGTGTTAAGGACGTGAGTTGAAACATAATTATAAATGTATTTTAATGTTATATTTACTGAATAATTTTAGACGGTTTTATGCATCAAACCAAATTTCTCGAACCTTAAGAACATTTTGGAACATCTCAACTTTTAACCTCTTTTAACACACCGTATAGGATTGCTCATCTAAAGATCTAAAGTAAACTGGATATTAACTTGTCCTACCTCACTTTATGAATCTTATATCCAGTCGATTATATTCACCTCGATAAAAATCTATTTCCAATCCAGCTCTATAGAAGTGTTAAGAAAGCAAGTTGTTAAGATTGCTGTCGCTTATTTTAGTTTCTGTTTCTACATTAATGGAGGCTTTCATGAGTACGTTTGTGTTGCATTAGTGTTTGTCACTTTTATAAGTACGATTATTTTGCATTATTTCGTAAGTAAATATATATATTTTATATTTGTATGTATGAGTTTGGGTGTGGCAGAATCAGTAAAAATAAATCAGTTAAATCAATCTGCTATATATAGAATACATATACAATAGTTTACTACGAGGGATGTATTTCAGGCCCAATGGTACATCATATCATGACTGGTCACTTTGTTAGTACCGTTTCCTAATAGGCTTCCTTTCACCTCGATGATAATCTGGATTGGGCATGAAATAAACCTTTCAAGGTGTTTCTATATCATACCCCCTTGTAGAGGAATATGGTTTGCAAGTTGTTTTTATATGTCAGCTGAGGATTATAGTGACAAATGTACTTTCCAGCTCTCCTGAAAGAGGCTCAGTCGTTATGTAATATGGCAAATGTGTTGATCAAGAAAGATAAACTAAGCTAGATTGTTGAACTATCGACTTAGAATAGCTCTAACCCTTCAGCGTGAAGCACATGAGGTATTGCGAGGTGAACATGATCGGCAACAATATCCAGAAACAGTTTGGATGTCATTCTGGTCGAATAAACCTCTTTCACAAGATCTCCCGTACCACCTTTATGATTGAAATGTCAGAACATCGAGGGTCACATGGGAATTTTTCCCATGAGTAGAGAGTTTCTTGGGGTTTTACCTATATTTTTTCCTTACCTTCAGTATAGAATACGGAGAAACGCAACTAAAAGTACGTCACTTGCTTCTAATCAACCACCCATAATCCACAGAATGAGATTTAAGCACCACCGAATTTACGCTTGTTTGTTTGGGTCTGACTTTGGAGTAGTTTTTGACTGCTATGTTACAATTTTTTATAAGTTTTTCGCACGCTATAGTTAGAGTAAAACGAATTATGACTACAGTTAAAACAATCTGAATATAGGGTGAAGCGTATTACGTTTCACAAGCTTGTTTAATACTTATTTTCTTCAATCGATTTCAGTTATATAATTACCAATACACCAGCTGAGAAACTGGCAGGGCATAAACTACACCAAATCAAAAAATGAATCTTACATGGCCGTAATGTGAGACAGGAAAAAAACACAAAAACAATAAGCATAAAACAAGCAAAACACCCTTAGATCACTCACACAGCGTTGCAAGGATTACCGAGTTACAAGTTCATTAGCAGAAGTATAGGCCCGGCATAGCCAGGTGGTTAGGGTACTCGACTCGCAATCTGCGGGTCGCGGGTTCGAATCCCCGTCACACCAAACATGCTCGCCCTTTCAGCCGTGGGGGCGTTATAATGTGACGGTCAATCCCACTATTCGTTGGTAAAAGAGTAGCCCAAGAGTTGGCCGTGGGTGGTGATGACTAGCTGCCTTCCCTCTAGTCTTACACTGCTAAATTAGGGACGGCTAGTGCAGATAGCCCTCGTGTAGCTTTGCGCAAAATTCAAAAACAAACAAGCAGAAGTATACAAGCCCTTAAAAAATGGGATTCCAGTTTCTATCAGAGAACTTTCAGATCCCACCATCAGAGTCAATATCTACTCAGTACAAGTAAAGGAATCCTGTGGCTAAGTTTGGTTATTTTAATCCACTGTGTTCAATGCCTATAAGCCATCAGCTTGTATAAATTTAAACCTTTGTCATACTGTTACGACAGCGGAAGTCACGCGACACTGGGAGGAACCCCGCGAATGTCCGAGTGTTTGCCAGGCGCTCTCTTTGTTAGTATATAAGCCCGGCAAATAAAGCCAGCGAGAGAGAGATATGCAGATAGATTGAAAAGATAGAGATACAGAGTCAAGCGAACAGTAAGTACCATAAGTAAAATGTGTGAATCACTGTGATTTATAGGGAGTGTTATAAAGGTTGTTCAGTTTAAAGTTTCTGTGGAAATTCTGTGTACTAAAAAGTTGTATAGAGAAAGAATAAACTAGTTTTAGTCAAGAAAGGACTTGAATCGCTGAAGTTCCTCGGAAAGAATTTGTACCGGAAATTAACAAACGAGCAGATAAGTAACAATACTTTTTGTAAATATGTTTGTAATTATAATAATAAAAGTGAATACTTACCTGAAGTTCAGAACCTGTGATAGAATGTTAAGTACCTGAATTGCTAGTTTGTCATTGTTCTTTGTCTGTTAAAGAAAACACAGAAACAAAATAAACAAAGTTTTCATAATTACGTATATCTTTAATGACTCTTACAATTTCTTAACGTTTAAATATCAGTTAGATTATACATAAAAATCTTAATCTGGAAGCTACATATCAGGAGTAGGGCCAATTGGTCCGGGCTTCAACCTGAAAGAGGGCCTAAAATTTAGATACCTGCTATTTAATTTTTACTGCAAATTATATATACAAATTAAATATTCAAATTATGTGTTCATTTGGGGGGGGGGCTAATGATTGTCTTATTTTTTTCATGTGTCATCGTTTTTCTTATTATTATTATTACAGTCAGGGGCATCAAAAGATAAAACTGGCCCCTAGCCTCTCTGAACCTCTGAAAGGGTCTGATCAGGAGATATAACGTTCATCCTTTAAACGTTTTCCAAATGTATGGATCCGCGGGTCTTTGGTTCGACGCGTGACACTATCAAACACGCTTCCCACTTTCATATATGTGTTATAAGATTAACAATACATGCTGCTATTCAGTTAGCAGTAGCCGCTTCATGCGATAGGTTCTGCTTAATGGTTGCATTTCCTTTGGTTTGCAGTTCAGAAATATGAACAATTATGTCTGAACCATAGGAGTCTCTGAATTTGCTGCTTAGCTTACTGTTTATATAAGATGTCGTTCAGGTGAACAAACATTTCTTACCGAATAAAAAGTTAAGGCTCACAATATGGCTTCACCGTATTGCTGAAATATAAAATAAGAATAAACTCTAACACATTAACATCTAGTTTGCCTCCGGGGTTCGATTCCCTGTGGTGGACAGAAAGCAGATAGTCCATTGTGTAGCTTTGCACTAAAACACAATAAGAACAAGGTTTCCCCTGAACGTTATAGTAAAATCCTAATATGTAAATATCTCTGATGTTGTTGACTAGCTGCTTTTGGTCTAGTCTGTCTAGTCAAAATCAGGGAAGACTATACACAGATAGCCCTTTATACAAACTTTATGCAAACAAATAAATATCATCAGCAGCTGTGGCTCACAGAAAATATAGTTTGGTTGAAATGTTGTTACGGTACATTACTCTTATTAAAGCGTCAATAAAAAATATGGGATTACAATTATTATCAATCTTATTGTGATGTAATATCACACCACTACAAAACATTTGATATTGTGTAAAAGAGATACGTCACTGCTTTAATTTCTCATGCGACAATGAAACAATAGGAGTGAATATTCTCAAATCGATTAATAACTTACTAAAAGTGTGGCAAGAAAAGTACGTCCTCCAAAGTTGTTTGTCGATGGTGGAAAAATAATTTCATCGTCTCTGGCATTTGTAAAAGTGGCGCTTCCGTCGTTTTTCCAAATCAGGAATTCGGTGAGAAAACTACTAGAATTCTAGAATGAAAAGAAAGGTTGAACTGTAGGAAGTTAAGTATAATGAATCTTAGAATAGTGTAAATTCTACAAGAGTACCAATGTAACCAGAAAGACAAAAAAATTAAGTTTTCAGAATGGATATATATATCATTGTAATTATCGAAAATTGCTGGATTTTTCATATTTATAACTAGAAAAATAATACACTTATACTCAGGTATATTGAGGAATGTTTTGTGCAAGTATTCTGCATTTTTCTGACATTCTTTTCAACAGAATGTGATAGTTTTAAACTTGTCTTAATTGTTTCCTTCGATTAGGGTTACATACCACAATAACCATTCAAAAGAGCTTTTACTCGTTTGGCCAATCTTCTGCATTACATTTCTCTTGAGATTTGGGTCATAACCAAGTGAAAAAGTGGTGCAGAGGCTTGTATGAGCTAGGAATTTATCTCTTCTTGAACGTATATAATGAGAATGATCAAAGGCACAATTAATCGAAAACTGTGTGATACCGTGAAAGCAAGATATAGACACAACCTTTGCAGTCTTCCTTGTGTGAAGAAGTCTCTCGCTTTTCTCAGCTTGAAACCACCAGTCAGACGCTCTGGCGTAATCTATCGCCTTCTTCAGTGACATACAGACAATACTGAATAGTTGTTGAACTTATATTGTTGACCTACTTCAGTCGAAATTTATGTTTTAAGACTATGGTTCATGTTATTATCAACACAGTACGACTTTCCAAAGACTCTTTAAATAAACGCGAACGTTTGTTTGTCTCTTTAGTTATAATTTAATACTTTTTTTGGGTTTTTGAATTCTAGTCATATAAGCCCTTCCTGTATCACAACAGTATACTCTTCGAACTATTGTA
>NW_013665715.1:192542-230933 GCF_000517525.1 Limulus polyphemus
TGTTTGTCTCTTTGGTTATAATTTAATACTTTTTTTGGGTTTTTGAATTCTAGTCATATAAGCCCTTCCTGTATCACAACAGTATACTCTTCGAACTATTGTACAAGGCACACTGTAAACATTTCCAGTTGATCTTTGAGTAGGGATTCGATATTTTGATATGAGTACAATATTCTGCGGAATTTGAAAATATCGATATCCAGTTATTATATTTCAATATTTTAGTTGTATGCAAACCTATTCTGAAAGATTTATCAGAAATGACAAAATTTCAGAACCCAATGGAGTATTAGTTTATTTAAAAGCCACAGTCAGTACTGTCGTTATTGTTTAAGCAAAATAGGCAACAGCCTAGGGCGGCAAGGTAGATGTGAATTGTGGTATTTTCTGGCACGCGGATGACACGCTGAGGGCCAGCTAACTGAAGGTCTGATTTGGTTCGGAAAATACCAAACTACAGAGTGTGTTTGTGTGTCTCCCTCTTTGAATTCTGACCAAGTTTGTGATAAGAAATTAAGCAACACACAACAACCTTTAATCACAAAATACAAGCACAGATAAATAAACTACACCATAAATATAATAAGGGCAAGTGTTTCTGATACGTTTGTTCAATTGGTAAGAGAAATGAAAAAAAGTTAATAAATCTCTCCAATCAGTCTAGTGCAAGCCCTCTCTATAAGCTCAAAAGAATGTTGAACTAAAGATTAAAATTAACTCTGCTAAGTTAAAAACAACGAAACGTTAAATGTAAATAAAGTCTAAAGTTGAAAAATCGTAAAGAAAAGAATCATTTAACAAAGGAAGTACTTGCTTCAAATACAAAACAGCAATAATACACAAATAGCCAGCTTGCTTACGGAATGCTCATCGTTCACGTGACCTTTATTCACTCTATTTAAGAGCTAGGGCGTTGCAGCCCCAGACCACTTTCCGATTCGCCAACAGAAAATATAGTATTTATATCTGGGATGTCACGAGCTATTTTTCCTGCAAAGGACTTGGTTAACGGATAAATAATTAATGAAGCAAGTCATTGACACAGCTAGAAAAAGGGATGCGTTTACTTGAACGACTTTCTGTGTCCAAATTGAACTGAAAGAAAAACAGAAATTTCGAACATTTTACATATTAACTCAGGGAGGAATTAACAAATGATAACATCCTGTACCACAGATGCAAAAGACAAATACTTTTGCTGATTAATTAATTTGCCAAGGTCGTGAGCATATACACTACTATGTATGTTGTATCTCAACCAGTCTTATGAGCTTCATATTGGGCAAAAGGCCTCATCAGCACTCGTATATAGATATAATATGGGTGACATATTATTACATTCTCCTTTGCTTTCACTTATAAGTTCTTGAAATAACTAATATAGTATTCCGTTAACTCATCGGAATCAAAAAGACTAGTTTACTTGTTCGCCTGTTCTTATGAAAGATGAATAATGTTAAGTCAATTAAAATAAATGATTCAATAATATTAACAATAAGCAGTCTGGTGTTAAAATCTATATAAATATAATAGTACTGTATGTTGTATGTCCATGTAACTGCTTCTCAGGGTGTGGATGGATCTTCACGAAAATTGGTATTGAGGTTAATTAGGTTCAAGCGGGGGTACATACAAATGTACAGTTTTGCATTTTACATTTTGCGGTTTTTATGGGCGTTTTTGACTCTTTTACTACTACTTTGCCCCCGTAGATGGTTCTTCACCAAATTTGGTATGGAGGTTCCTTGAGTCCATAGAGAGATACATACAAATTTTCAGTTTATCATTTTGCGTTTTGCAATTTTATGGACGTTTTTTATTTGTTTTTTACTACTACCTAACCTCCTCTGGATGGATCTTCACCAAATTCGGTATGGAAGTTCAATGGGTCCATGGGGAGATACATACAATTTTCAGTTTTGTATTTTGCTTTTTGCGGCTCTTATGGACGTTTTTTATCACTACTTCTCCCCCCTTTTGATGGATCTTCACCCAAGTTGGCATGAAGATTTGTTGAATCCATGGGAAGATACATGCAAATTTGCGGTTTCACATCTTGTGTTTAGCTGTTTTTATGGGCGTTTTCTTCGTTTTTTTTACAATTACATATAAGGGAAGCAACTTTTTCTGTCCTCAGATAACCTTTCATTAATCATGAATTTATAGCTTCCGTCCAGGAGATGGGTCCTCCAGCTAGTTAATAAATATTTTGATGGTATTGGAAGTAATAAACCTAATTCTGAGGTGTAAGGATTTACATAACATTGTTAACAATTAATCTAGTTAATGTCGAAAGAATTGTTGTTTAATGTGAATAGTGTCTCGACCTCTACTGTAGTGTCTCGACCTCTACTGTTTCTGTCCTATCCCAGCGGCCCTTGGTATTGGGCCGATACTAGATATAGCAGATATAATGTAGTTGACAAATTATTATATTACTCATTAGTTTAACTTAAAAGTTTTCATAATTAACTCTCTTGTAGCCAATAAGTGAAAGGGGTGGATGGTCTAGTTACCCTTCATATACAGTAAAAGTATATCGTGAAAAGACAGAATTTTAGTTCTTGTTTTGTTTTTTAGACAATGTACAGAAAAAATATTAGAAAGTTATTTTTTAAGTGTATGAAAGTTTGTAAAAAAATACAAGGTAATTAAGAAAGTGATAAATGAAACAATGATAACTCGAAACTAATTAAACAATAAACTAAAGAGAAACATTGCCAATGAAGGCATCTTTTTTTTTCTGGTGCTCAGTATATGAAAAGAAAAGTAGACAGCTTTCTGAATACTAAAATGTGTTCCTTTTAAGTTTTTGTAGTGCGACAAAGAAAGTGAAGAATTTACAATTAGAACAAACACGTCAAGAAACTACTTTTCTGTATAAGAAATGCGAAGGTTTCACAAAGGACCATTTGTCCATAGTCATCCCTAATATAAACTTGTAAGCTAGAGGAAAGCAGCTGGTCAATAGCACTCACTCCCAACTCTTGCACTGCGCTTGTCTGATAAAATAATGAGATTTAACTGTTACTCCTATAGTGCATCCATACAGGATTCTATACATGGGTATGATTTTGCGACAACAAGCAACAAAACATTATCTTCGGATTCACATTGGAGCAAATTAAATACTAGTTCACGCCTACTAGTACTGGAATTAATAAATATAACGGCATCAAAAATTTGTGATTCGAACAATTCTAAAAACATAAATGTAGAGAAAACTAAAATACATATGCATTCGATGTGGGTGATCGAGTTAAATGGCTAAGAATTTACTCAAAAGTTATTGGTCAAATGGATTCAATACGACTGCAGACACTTGACTTTCCCAAAGAATGAAATGAAAATATAGCAGAAATAACAACACAATAAGTTCAATACTCGGTTACAAGCTATTAATGATTTATTTTAACTGCAAGATCTTCAGCACAACAGTTGACTTTTCACTGCTGTCAAACAGAACAAAAGCCTGGAAAAATTGGCAGTTCTTTTAAGTCAAGATGTAAAGTCAGCAAAACATCAAGAGGCATTTAATCACCGAGAAGAATTAGAATCGATTGAAAATGATCCAAACAATTAACATGGAAATTTACGCTTAATAAATTTAATGGTGAAATATTACCGAATTGTATTTGAAAGACTTATCGACTTAATTGATAAGAGTTCATAGAACTTAAAATACTGGTCTTCAAGGAAGTCATGAACAGCTTTTCACGTGGCAATTTCCTATGTACGTTAAGTATTTGACCATATTTGAGCTTATTATGAAAGAATCATAGAAAGAATGTCACTCAGGAAAATCATAAGCACTATCTTGGAAAGATATTTTAGAATAAGCTGGTTCATTTCTTGACCAACAAGACTCAGACTCATGTGTTGAATGTTGCTAGAAATGTCAAGTATTGTTCGGTTTTGTTTGACTGTATTTGTGACATACGTTAGATAGAATAGACGAAATGGCAATTCGGTTTGTCAAAGCTACTGAGGGATTTGTAACTGAAAATGGTGAAGTCAGTACCAACCAGCATTTCCTCGAATTTTTGCTGCTAAGTCAATCAAAAGTAATATACAGTAATATAAAAGTAATATAGCGTTGAATATTAAATCACCAGCAATTGAAAGCTTTCTAAAATATCACTATTATGTTAAGGAAATAACAATAATAATTAAAAGCAACATATAAATAAAATGCATGCCTGTGTAAAAGAAGTTGTTACAATGCAAGTTTTTGTGTGAATACTGACATTGGCTGTGCTAGCAATTATTGATTTATCAAATTAACGTTTAAAGCGTGAATTATTACTTACAATTATAAAGCTTACACTTACTTCAGCATATGAGTATTCACCTTATAAACCAATATGTGAGAAATTATTTTTATGACATGTGCGATACTTCTAATACCAGATCGAAACTTGCTTTACGTACTGACAGCTATTGCGTGACACATTTTATGCAAACTATAGAATACATTACATGCTCTTAAATTAACAATTAACACACATCATGTTATAGCATTTGCTCGTAAATTCTGCATATATGTAAAAATTATAATTTTAAGTCTGAAATGCATTACACAAGCACTCACTAATACAGGGGCGTGTCCACCAAGGTGGCGGGGAGAAATTCCCTCAGCTTAGATATCAGGATATAATCTTTTATATGTTTAGATTCTCTCTACACTCTAACTCCCATTGATATGGAAGTTTTTTTAATGTGGGGCTTACTGCCCCCAAACTAACTTTGACCCTTCTTACCTTCCCCCTAGAAACGCCACCGCGCCATCTAAGAAATAGATTTATACAAGCTGGGTAATTACCACTATTTGTATACAATGGTAAGCAACAAAGTGGCCATATAAAACTGTAAAGTTTTTACTGCTCTTTAATGATAATTACAAACTAGGTGTCCTAGCATATGTCATTTTAAGGTAGCACAGTAGGAACGCCAATGGTTTTAAGCATTTTATATTAATTTCACTCATGTTGGTTCTAATGTTAGCTCGATGTTTATAATGCTCATTGTGATATTTCATCAAACTTCTTCCGAATTTTCTCTGTGTCATTTGTACTGTATTAGAAATGTTACAAATTAAATGTTTTTAAGTCCTTAAATATACTGTAAGATTAAACGTCTTTGCTGCGTGGTTTTGAAGATATAACGGTGAAATAGAAACCCGAATCTATTCAACTACGTTAAATTTTTCACTAGAAAATATGTGTTTAAGTACCCTTGTTTGTTTGTTTGTTTATGACAAAGCTGCTAAGGCAATTTTTTATTGCCGACCACAGAGAAGACAACCGGTCGGTAACACCCACCGACAACTATTAGGCTGTCCTTTCCCAACGAATAGCGGGATTAACCGTCATATAATAAAACCCCCGTAACTGAAAGGAAGAGCCTGTTCAGCGCCGGATTTTGGTCACGCGACCCATGGGTTGCGAGTCGAGTGCCCTAACCATTAAATCATACACCTGAAATATACAGAAACATAATAAAGTGTTTGAATTTTAAAACGGAAAATGTAAAAAGAAACAATACCTATAAGCATAAAGTTGGAAAATATAAGGAAATTTCAAAACATGTATGGTGTTCAGATTCTAACAAATATTGAAATAACTCAATGTGTTGAGATATAGATAAATAGATATAAATACACTGCTATAAATATTGTCTATGTCATGATAAGTTTCCAGATACAAGTAAACGCTATCGTCATATCATATGTGCACCTCGGTTTAAATGAGCTCATAACGTAAGAAGGGATACATTCTTAATTATAAATTAGGATATTAAGTTAGTACCGTAATTTATGCAGCACTAGACTAGTAAAGATGCATTAATTTATTAGTAGTGCTTGCGATCTTGCTTAAATATTTAGTTTTTCGTTAGGTGGCGCCTCCAGTGACACAACTGTAAATCTACGGACTTATAACGCTAAAAACCAGATTCGATACCCGTGTTGGTCATAACACAGACAGCCAATTGTGTAGCTTTGTGCTTAACAATAAATGCACTTTAGTGGCTCTACTTTTATAAAGATTTATTTTGAAAACTGAGAGTGTTTGATTCACTTACTGATTTATTTTGTGATTTTTCTGTTATTAAAAGAAGCTTGTCTCCTTCTGTTACAGTGTCCATAATGTCTTTTCTTAAATCTTCTTTAACAACGAGCACCAGCTTTGTTTTACCCGACAAGATGGACTTCTTTTTCAGCTGTTAAAATTGAGTTAAGAGAGAGAAAAATTATAAGTCACTACAGATATGAATACATAAGTCCGTATTTCATAAGTTTAACTTGTAAATCTTCATTTATAAGCCTAATAACATGTATTTTGACGTCTAAGATGTTGAAAATCGAAATTATAAAGTCTGTAGTTAGTTACGATATTGCACAATTGAGCTTTTAATACGCATTCTCATAGTTGATTTAGTTGTTGAAATACGCACTGTCCCTAATTTTGAAGTCAATACACTACCAACCTGTGAGTTACTCTAACCGAATAGTGATAGTTACTCTCATTACGCACCAACGGCTCCTTAATGATTTGTTTTTTTATATAAGATGGTAATGAGGCGCGGACCGCGAAACCCCGGGTTCACAGTCCGGCACGCTAACCATTTGCCCGCGTTTATTATACTTAGAGTTTTTAAACTTACATTAACAACTTTATTTAAAAGTGTGTTGGAGAGTAGAATGATGATGTCCCAAAATAAGAGCTAATAGATTCGTCTATATTATATTTGAACTAATTAGCACGACAGGTCAATCGCTGGTCTTTTAAAATGTTATGGAAATTAATACAATCTTTAGCATGGAAAAAAAGAAAACTTTAAACATAATATATATTTCGAGAGACATCTTATTATAGAAATATGCTATTTTCTTCATTCTTAAATTAATAATAATCCATAAAATGTATTCAAATTTGAAAGTTAGATAATTCTAATAAAATCTGAAAACTGCTAATTTTCAATCTGTATAAGAACTTTTAGGAGATCTCATGTATAGTGATGAAGCTTTTGTGCATAGGAGTAAAGGAAAACATTATACTACCAAATTTATTGGCGCAATTATTTTACGAAGTCGTACACTAGTTGAAGCAATTATTTCACGAAGTCGTACACTAGTGGAAGCAATTATTTCACGAAGTCGTACACTGGTTGAAGCAATTATTTCACGAAGTCGTACACTAGTTGAAGCAATTATTTCACGAAGTCGTACACTAGTTGAAGCAATTATTTCACGAAGTCGTACACTAGTTGAAGCAATTATTTTACGAAGTCGTACACTAGTTACAACATTCAATAAGTTCAGTAAAATGTTAATCTTTAACCAAATTTTCTGAACTAATGAAAGGTATTTAGGCTTTAATACCCGGGGTGTTCTAGAACTGATCAATTCTCCGCCCCGCTCGAGGTATTATGTTTGACTTAGTGAAAAATAATTATGAATGATAATAATTAAATAAACCTATTAACAATGAAGTGACGTATCTTCATATAAACTTACTCCAGATGACTTGATTTGAAGATCTTGGAAGACTCGTAATAAAAATCGTATTTTCAAAACACAAATTTAAAGTTTTCTTTTCATGCTTTTTTTTTAAGTATTGGGATGTACAACTTTCAACTTTATCAAATCTTGACTGTGAAATGTTTGAATTTCGGTTTATTGAGAATAACACGATGAATGTAATATATCTTAGTCCATTGAGTGTAATATATATTTTCCATATTTTTATGCATTGACTGTGATTTATCTTCCAATATTCTAATGATTACTGTAACGTTTTTCCAATATTCTTGTGCTTACTGTGATGTTTTCAAAATTTCTAATTTACTGACTATAATGTAATATATTCTAGTGCTGATTGTAATATGTTTTCTAACTTTCATTGTGTTGAATTTAATATGTTTTCTAACTTTCATTGTGTTGAATTTAATATGTTTCTAACTTTCATTGTGTTGAATTTAATAGTGCTGACTTTAATGTTTTAACTCTTAGTTTGTTGACTGTAATATATTATCCAACTTCCAATTTCTTGAATTTAATATATTATAGTATATTGTATGTAGCGTATTTTCCAGTTTTGGGTATGTTGTAATATATATTCTAACTTTCTAGTGTGTTCATGTTATGTGTTTTCTAGTATTCTAATGTTAGATATAGTTTTTTCTTCCAGATTTCTAGTGTGTTAATTGTAATATTTATATAAATCTTTCTGATATGGCAACTATAAATGCATATTCCAGGTGATTGGGTGTTCCTTATATTCTAATTTTCTCGTTTACAAACATTAATGCATTTTCATACTGTTAAATATTTCGAAACATTTTTACCTCTTTCAACGCTTCAGAATTTGTTATCTTGTCAAAAATTCCCAAAACTACTTTCTTATTTGGCAGGTAGAGACCTGAGTGTTGAGGTGGAACCAGAGAATCGGAAAAATTCAAAGCAAACAACGATGTCGTTACTCCTCCTTCATGAAGTTTCTGTATTACGAGCTCAGTTCCTTGTGTTGCAGAAGAGAAAAACCATATAATTACTTCGCCTTATCAATATGTATTTCATTAATTATTTTAAAGCTCCAGATAAGAAAATCCAACTTTCTTGCATTCTTAAGAAACTGTTTATCCAAAGCTTTTGTTGGCATTACTTTTGTAAGTGTTTAGATCTGAAAAAAAAGGCCTCAAGTCGAAACTCATGAAACATTAAAGTAAACTTGTGTCCTTGTTTTGAACCCAAACTATTACGCATCATCGTAATGGAAATATGTTTAAAAGTTTCATTACAGTGAGCATGAAGTCATAAATGTCATCCACGGAGCATAATTTAATCGGTGACATTTTACTGAGTATAATCTTATAAGTGCCATATTAATAAACATAAATTTACAGTTATCAGTATCTTGAGCATACAATGGGTATCAGTATGCTGTGTATACTTTTAGAAATGCTATAAGAAGCAACATAACCCACCGACAGTTTCACTCTATAGCATCAAAACTCTGTAAGTTACTTAGGCCTCCTGGTGTGTCTAAGACTGGGTTGGCCAGTAAGTTTTTTTTTTTTGTAGAGGATTGGATATTACGTACAAAAAGTGCCGAAATATATATTCATTATATTTCATTGTCAAAACATCGACCTCTCTCAAGCAACTGAAAACTCTTAAATAAAAATTAGTTGAGTTTTAAATTTTGAGTTAAAAATTGAAACTTAAAAGTTAAACAACTAGCATTTTTATACCCCTTAGAATTTCTTAGTTTTTCAGTCATACTGAAGCTGCATATAGATGACACTGTTATGTTCTTGATGCTTTATGGCCTAATAATCTTCCCAAGTTAAAGCAAGTCCTCGGATATTTTCAAAATTTAGTCTGTTAGGCTTAATTTAGGTAGGACAATACTGCAACATTTTTATAATCATTATTTACTTTATTATTTATCTATTTATTTTTATTGGCTGTTACTACTTTCGTTAATTTCCTAATATTATTTTGAGATCTGGAAGTAACTAAACAAAACTTTTACTATTTTAAATGTTATTATACATTGAAATCCGATTTGAAGAATTTTCATTACAAATTAATGTATTCATGAACTTGCCATTTAGAAGCACATCATTTTCTTTATTATACATTGATATTTACTAAAACAAGCACAGATTCCTATTATTTCACTCCTAAAGACAGCTATCTTGCGTACACTGTGAAACATTACTGATTTTTAAGATACATTATATTTGCTTTATTTACTAGACTTGAAATAGCCAAACTGACCTGAACGAATGTGCATTTAGAAATAAATATTATGAAATATTTCTTTACATCATAGGGATTTTTTTTACATCTTGATAATTCTCTTTAAACCAATGTCTTTTTTATTTTTATTAAATATAATATTTTCTATTTTTGATTGAGGTACAATGTTTCGCATATATTAATGAAATATGCTAATCCATTTATATATTTTTAAGACATAATTGAAATATTTCTAAGTATGGACGATAGGATAATTTGAAATACTTTCTAGTTACAAATCCAGGCCCCCCAGTGGCACAGAGGTATGTCTGCGGACTTACAACGCTAGAAACCGGGTTTCGATACCCGTGGTGGGCAGAGCACAGATAGCCCTTGTGTAGCTTTGTGCATCATTAAAAACAAACAAACAATACAAACCCAGTGATATGATTTTTTAAACTTTTATTTTTTAACATTTCATACTTACAGCAAAAGAAAGGAAGAACAAGAAAGTCAGTTGTTTTATACTCCTTCTCTCAAGTGTATATCAAATTTTTAGACATCTACCTCGCATCTGTTGGCTGCATTGTAAACAGCGTTCATGTAACACACTTTAATGTCGCTATAAATGAAAGATCTTAAATTCGACTCGTTGCATTTTGATCATATTTACAATTCCTCAGTGGGACAGCTGTAAGGCTACGGACTTGCAATGTTAAAATACCGGGTTTGATTCCTCGCGGTGGACACAGCAGTCAGCTCAATGTGGTTTTGCTATAGAACATACACATATATTGTATAGGCTAAGTGCACAGTCTTTGACAGCAGTTTATTTTTTGGAAGAGTGGTGAACAAGTATCAAAGTAAAAATTAATATGTAAAAATATTAGTTGTCCATAGCTTCACTTCTAAAGCGCGTATCTGTTGTACTAAGAACTTAGAGCTTTGGAGACATTTTGAAAGTTATGAATATATCATTGAAATTTCTTGCACTCTGTGAAGCATATTTAACTAAATATCAACTAGAAATTATTCCATAAATATTGCGTTTCTTGTTTGTTTTTGTTTTTTTAATTTCGCGCAAAGCTACATGAGGGCTATCTGCGCTAGCCGTCCCTAATTTAACAGTGTAAGACTACAGGGAAGGCAGCTAGTCATCACCACCCACCGCCAACTCTTGGGCTACTCTTTTACCAACGAATAGTGGGAATGACCGTAACATTATAACGCCCCACGGCTGAAAGGGCGAACATATTTGGTGGGATGGGGATTCGAACCCTCGACCCTCAGATTGCGAGTCGAGCGCCTGAACCATCTGGCCATGCCGGGCTTGCGTTTCTTCTCTTGGGTGAATAATGGGCTCGTTGTAAATATATATATATATATATGTGTGTCGATGTTACATACTCAGTGAAATCCAGACTAATAATAAACTAGAGAAATTTAATATTGTTCTGTTGTACGTTTATAGTAGTTTTATGTTGATCTATCAGTATTTAATTTCCAAGCATGTGTTATAACATACAAAAAAATTATATTTTATGTTCACATAGAACTTATGTTTCCGAATGATTTTATAACATTTAAAAAAAGGAGATATTCTATGCTATATTAACATAGAATGCTAAAACTGCATCCTCTTAAATCTCCTGAAAGGAAACAAATAAATAGAAGAGACATAATGATGGTTTTTTGTTCACTTCGAGGAAATGTTTATAGTAAATAGCTAGTGATGAAACATATTAGCTTCTTTCCATTGCCTATACAATATCTTGAAAACAACGTTTTAAGCGTTTGATTTTGGTAGATTGTTGTCCTTCTACATATTTCTTTTGAGGAACTCGCCTTACAAAATAGTTCCCATGTCTGTAATATTTCGTACAACAGCAACGCAACTTAAAGATATTTCCAACCAGCCTTTACACGTGTAAGTAAGTTAAACATTAATAAGAAAGCTTTAAACGTATACTTACAATTAGCTTAAAAACATAAGCTAGCTTAAAAACTGGTGACGTATTATATCACATTTTCATTTTCAGCGGTCCATAATTCTACATTCTATTTTTAATTTTATACTGTTACGTGGAAAAAAAGTAAATTCAGCTTAAGATTTTAAAGCTGAAATAATAATAAATATGTAACAATCAAAAAGCTACACTTATCTTTTCTAGAATGAATAACATCAATATGTCGAATATGAAGCCGTTTTACAATATCTCTGACAACTTCACTTAAATGATGAGGATGACATATTGGATTGGCATATTCTGTGGACTTCGCAAAACATGAGTACAAATAGACATTTAAGAAATATGCTAAAACAAGTTTCTTCAGCATGATTGAACCCGTGACTTAACTTTGAATCAAAGCTATATATACACTACCCACACTTGCTCAGAGTCGCCCAATGGGAGTACTCTTAACGTCAGTCAATTAGATCTAACAGTTTCGGTTAGGAAAATATTTAGGCTGTCAATAAAACTGTAGAGTTTTGCCCGATTAAATCTTGCCTTAGATTATATGTTGTTGATGGACAAATAATATATAAAGCATATTTTAGAGAAAACACACTTCTGTCAGTACAGGTGTGTATTTAGGCAATGCTAATGTATTGTGAACATCGAAAAACCCATACTTGAAATTTCGTGTATGAATTAAAACGACATGCAGTCAAACATGTCGTGCAAAGAAACAGCACGCAATTTTAGAGCTAATGACATATTTATAGCTTTAAAATAACTTGTTAGTTTGTGGATATTACCATATAATACAATAAAGAAGGCAAAATTTGTTAGCTATAAAGTACACTATATCCTCAATCTGTTTTCTTAATTTTACTATTTTTTCTACATTAACAATGAGTTAAAAATAATGTGAAGGTTAATGATAATCATACATATGGACAAAACGACGACTTTCAGAGGAGAATAAATCATTACCATGTGTCACAACAAGTTTAATTTTTACTAACAGTTTTGTCTTCCAATGGTCAGCGGTAAGTTTAAAGCCTTACAATTCTGAAATTCTGGGTTCGATTCCCAGTTCTAAACAGAGTGTAGAAAACCCTTTGCGTAGCTTTGCGCTATAGCAAAACAAACAAACTAACCGGTTTTCTGTTTGTTTGTTTTTGTCATGGGGAATTCTTTATTGATAAATGAATGCGGTAGGAAGATCTACTTCTAAAATTAATGTTGATCATTCAAAGATGGGTGTGAGAATGCGACGCAGAAAACTACGCATTTGAATTTTCAACCTGAACAGGACCTTATGCGTATCATTGCTAAGTGACCAGGTCAGATACACCTGTAATTCAGATACAGTCGTCCCTCATTTGGAGCTACTGACCAAAGATAGGGCAGCCGGACGACAGCCCTCACTGCCACAGGGGCTTTGTCCAGCCGAATAACGAGATTAATTGTTACTTGTATAGTTAGCCTGCAGACTAAAGTGTTGAGGCTATTTAGCGTCGTGATAACCACAACCTTTAACTCTTCAATCTACAGCCGGACACGTGAACTATTGGACCACGTCATGCGGAAGACGATTATATCTGTTCTATACTATTGTAATAAATTAGTTTTATAACGATGTGACTTGCTTGTATGCTTTTGTGTCTAGTAGTCCATTGGAGTTTCCTGTTTTTGTATCTTATCGAACGGTTCCATGAAATGCAATACATTCTGAAATTACGAGCCTTTTATTACCATGTGTATCGTTCTGACAACAAATTAAGTTTCATGTTATTTTAACTTACCTACATTGATATTGTTGTTCGAAAATCTATGTATTTAATAATTCTTACGTAGAGAAACAAACTAATTAACACTTCGACTTAGATGTAATTAATTCATTACTCTGCAAATATCAACATTAACAGTTGTTTTTTTTTAAACAAGGATACTACTATTACTCCAACTAGTACTGAGAAAGATCCTTTGCAAAGTATTCTATATAGAAATCATCTCCAGTGAAATATCTTGTTTATATAGGAATTATTCATGATGCTTGGTAGCGGGCTAGGAAAATAATTTTAACCTTTGACTCGAATAGAAAACACACACACATAAAAATAAAGAATTAATGTGGCATTATATGACCATCACGAATAAGAGATAGAGAGGAGTTCCGCTATATTCATTCACATTTTTTAGATTTAATGATCAATATAGTTTCTGGAGTTTTTGCTCTTTTTGTACCAGTTTCTGTTCCAAGAATTCAATAATTTTTGGGAGGAAGTATCGAGTGTTTAGTTTCTTTTAAGTGTTCAAAAATCATAGGACAGTTTTCAGTTCTCTTCCAGTTTTACCAAAATAAATCGTTCACATGTGTCGCATTGGATTTCATATATATATTATTATTTTGTTGTCCTTTTCCTTGGAATAACTTCCAACGATGTTCTATATTTTTATTTCTGTTTTATGTATGATTAAAGTTTTGAATTTTGCGCAATGTTACACGAGGGCTATCTGCGCTAACCGTCCCTAATTTAGCAGGGAAAGACTAGATGGATGGCAGCTAGTCATCACCACCCACCAACTCTTGGGCTACACTTTTACTAATAAATAGTGGGATTGACCGTTATATTATAACGCCACCACGGCTAAAAGGACGAGCATGTTTGGTGGGACCCACGTCCCTGAAATTGCGAGTCGAGCGCCCTAACCACCTGACCATGCTGAGCATGCATGATTAAGTAGTTGATGTTAATGTTGTGCTTTTTTGATGATACGTTTCCATATGCCAACAAGAATAAAAGGTATAGTGTTTGTGATAAAGTTTTGTTTGTTTGTTGCCTTGTGGTTTCTTGTTAGATTGAATGTCTCATGTTTTTTAATTATTTTCTTTCCTTTTTTAGCCCCCTCCCCCACTGGCACAGCGGTATGTCTGTGGACTTACACCGCTAAAAACCAGGTTTAGATACCCATGGTGGGCAGAGCACAAATAGCCCTTTGTGCAACTTTGTGCTTGCTCCCTAGTGGCACAGAGGTATGTCTGCGGACTTACAACGCTAGAAACCGGGTTTCGATACACGTGGTGGGCAGAGAACAAATAGCCCTTGTGTAGCTTTGTGCATAATTAAAAACAAACAAACAAACTTTGTGCTTAATTACAAACAAAGAAACTTTCTTTTTTAATTTTCGTTCGGAGTAGCCATTTTTATTTACTGTTTAAATTGTTGAAAATATTCTATCATAAACAAATAAAACACTGGGTACACAACCTAAATTTGTGTGCTGCATAAACTATTTTGATTCTAAGAAACCAAAATATCCCGCACTATTCTTACAGGAAAATAACAGGTAAAACTTTGTTTTCTCTCATACATAACGTTGCTCTATTCTAAAGACCAGAGGTGAAACTGCAATTTCTCTCAATTACTCTCCATTACTTTCATCTGGCTATGAAACTTCACACCTACTGGAAATTTCAATGTCAAAAGTGAAACCTACTCTCTAGAGTTTAAATGAAAATAACAGACATTTTAAAGTTATATTGCACAGGTCAATACCCACAATTAACATCACACTACAAAGTCTTCATATTGGGTTCCTTTTCATTCTCACGCAGTTTAATTGTACTTCTCCTCTAATTGAGTCATTTATTCTGTGCAACGCTCATGAATGATCTAGAGTAATTTTTACACGTAGTCACATACACCATTAGCTTTCAGACAGGAGAGCGTCCATCTTGCCCGTTGCTTAACTAACTTAGCAAATATAGCTTTGATTGAATCAGGCTCAGATGTCAACTCGAGAAATAAATACTTCAGACCAAATTCAGCTGGACTAAGACTTTCAACTAAAGTTCTCAAAAGTCGAGATAAATCATTCGCATTGTCATTATTGCATATGAGAGAGTTCTTCCAACTTCAAAAAATATACAACCTAGGAAAAAATCTGGCAATAGGCTTCATAGATCTCTTGCTACTCTGCTAGATTAGGTGAATGATTCTCGCGAAACGTTGGACATTTCGCCTCGAAGAAAGTCATCGGTAGCTCAAAAAATAAAGGTTGCTAACCTGTTTTGACTATGCTTTCGAACACCTAATTATCATCTTCAGTTGTGTAAACTGTCGGTGCGTTAAGCAAATCAAGTGAAAATTAATGCAGCGCCTACATGATTGTACAGTCAATTTCACTTGATAGCTTGATAATTAAGCAGAAATGATACAATGCAGTGTATACACTATATGGGGAACATCGCTTGATAGCCTGATAATCAAGTGTAAATCACACAATGTAGTATGTTACGTATTACATTTTCAAATAGCCTAGAACTGAGTTAAATTGTAGTTTAGATTTAGTAGTTAACTAAATGCCGATATATATCCAATTTATGATATTTGCCAACAAGCTTGATACACATAGTTTTCTTTTTTTATACAAATATATTTTAATATACAAGCAATAATACAATTTACAAATAGTTATCATAAACAATGATTTATATACAAAAGTTTTACAAACTTACAAGCAATATAAAGTCTTGTTTCGAGTCTGGAATTTCCTTGATGTCTTATCGAGGGTTCACAATGAACGAGTTAATTTCGAGTTGACGTAGGTACAATTCAATTCATAGAAAACTAGCTAGCTCTATGTAGCTGATCACACGCCGATTACAGGTCGAGCTTGAGTTTTTTACCGCTGAAGTTATATAACGTCTTCGTAAAAGTACTAATGTCCGATGTGAATCCACTAAAGTTAAATGGTTTATAATGTTCGAAATTTATAAATGTACCTGGTCAAATATCTGAAGTTTTACGATTAATAAGCGTTAATCACAATTGTAGCTTCCGAGGTTTATAGTATACCAACTATAGCAAACAAATAATATATACTGATTTTTTTAGGCGCGTCGCGTTGGTTATATTTATAGGCGTGTGGAGAATTTCTCAAAAAATTCAGATTACGTAACAATACAAAGAGCTACACTAGCGTTTATGTACATACATATATTGTTGATTCTTACACTCGGGAATCTTCTACAACTTTAGAGAATAGGCGGGAGTTTCGCAACACATATTTAACTGTATACGTTATGTACATTTCTAAGTATAAATTTAATTTAAACAAACATCGATATTAAAATTAATATATAATAGTATTTTGTTTGTTTGTTTTTAATTAAGCAAAAAGCTACACAATAGGCTATCTGTACTTTGCCCACCACGGGTATCGAAACCCGGATTCTAGTGTTGTAAGCCTGAAGACATACCTCTGTGCCACTGGGGGGGGGCATATAATGATAAATCCGTCACAAGTATATATATTATATAGTGTGCAACACTTGATAGCCTGATAATCGAGTATAAATCACACAATGTAGTATATATATATTATATATAGTAAATATCAATTGACAGCCTGATAATCAAGTGTAAATCACCCAGTGTAGTATATATATATTACATAGTGTACATCACTTAATAGCCTGATAATAATGTGTAAATCATCCAATGTAGTATGTATATTACATAGTGAACATCACTTGATAGCCTGATAATCAAGTGTAAATCACCCAGTGTAGTATATATATATATATATTACATAGTGTACATCACTTAATAGCCTGATAATAAAGTGTAAATCATCCAATGTAGTATGTATATTACATAGTGAACATCACTTGATAGCCTGATAATCAAGTGTAAATCACCCAATGTAGTATATATACAATATAGTGTACATCACTTGAAAGTTTGGAAAGCAAGAACTGCCACTTGTTCTCAATCAGTAACCTGCTGACTACCTGACCATCGTAGCTGTTTTATTCAGATTTAATCTCTGCCATAACGTTAATAGCGTTGGCAGTGCCGTGGACCATCAGAACTGAGTATCACTTCTGGATCTAGTGTTCCCTCATATTTCTTGTCATAAACAGCCAGGTATGTGTTCTTAGCTCGTCCTCGTCATCGTAGTGAAGTAGAACAGAATTTTCGTCATCGTCCAACTTTGATACC
This sequence comes from Limulus polyphemus, assembly GCF_000517525.1. Classification (NCBI taxonomy): domain Eukaryota; kingdom Metazoa; phylum Arthropoda; class Merostomata; order Xiphosura; family Limulidae; genus Limulus; species Limulus polyphemus. The sequence goes on from NW_013665715.1 coordinate 210,248, forward strand.
ATTTCATTTGATTCGTCACAATCAAGCGAGTTTATCATTACAAACAGAGACAGCTGACCGACATGTGCACTCTTCGACTGCTGTATCTCATATGTTAAAGGACTAATTTGTTGGATAACCAAATGAAGTCTGGTTTAAATGGAACCAAGAGGCTTCCATGTTGTTGGTACATACCAAAGCAACGCCCAGTTTCTACTTTGGTATATCTATTCCTTTACTGTCTTATCATAGCACATTTTCTGATATATGGTGACCTTTTCTAAAAGAGGTAGATCATTGCACTCTTGCTATCAGAGAACTGCATTGTGAATAGTTATTATGGTCTAAGGCTAAACAAAAATATTTTGTGCTTCCTGTATCTCGGCCTGCGTGGTCAAGCTTTATCGGAATAACTGTTTAGACTTTAGAGTAATTGAGAACAGAGTGATGTCAACTCTAAAAAAAAATTAAAATGCCACATTTAGTTGTAATTTTAAATATAACGAGTGACTAAAAAATATGGAATCACATTTCATAAGTAAAACATGAGCGTTTTTCTTTGATAGGTTGTTTAGGCAGAGTATTCATAATGAATCTAAGTTTCAAATGGACAGAAACTGCCTTACGAAAGGCGGAAGACTTTCGAAATGTCGTCCTCTACACTTGCAGGTTTCTACAATAGGCAGTTGCTGTCCATTTGAAACATAGATTCATTATGAGCGTTTTTGTCTGTTTGTTTCTTGTTAAGCCCAAAGCTACTCAACGGGTTATCTATGCTGTACTCACTGCGAGTATCGAAACCCTACTCTGAGCGTTATAAGTCTTCAGATTTACTGCTGAGCTACCGGACAGGTTGAACTTTTTTATTATTATTAATTTTGTACCATAATGTACCATGCAGTGAAAATATAAAAACGTGAACTGCATTATACCGAGTTTCCTTTGGAAAAACAAGAAAAACAAGGACAATGCCCTATTACTAGAGCAAGCTTGGCTAATTATAGCTATAATTTGCAACATTAGCCCCAAGTTTATGGGTAGATAATTACTTATTTGGTGTAAGCCTTGATACGATCCTGTGAAATTTGCTTTGTAGTTACATCAACCAAGTTGAAAAATAATACTAATAGCGTCTGCATTACAAGCAATTTTTGTTTACTTGTCTACACTCAAGTGCTTGTATAATATTTTACCTTAAAAGCGCTGCCTTGTTTTATGTATGCACAGGGATATTGTGATACAGTCGATAGTCTTCTGGGTCTTGTAGGTTTAGGTCTATATCGTAAATAACATCCAGTTTAACACATTTAAGATAATCTAAATATACGAAAACAGCTTGCGTCATAATCATATTTGTTTATTTCCATCCTAAATAGTGAAATTCGTGATATAATCAATATTATTAGCAAAGAAATATTACAAAGTGTATGCTCTGAAAACCATGAACCTGCCATTTGTTTACCTCCGATAACCCTAAGTTGACCACACTAATATGGCGGTTTGGCTGACGTTTTCCAAGACGTACTTAGTTAAGGTGTGTCGCATCTAGTGTTTTATGATATACACACACACATATATATATATATATATGGTTATATAAGTCCATAGGCCTATAGCCTATCAAATTAGTGTTGCTACATCGTAACTTAGTACTTTTAGTAACAAACATCAAATGGGTTTAGGCTTGCTTTCGCTTCTATTTAAATTATTATATTCATGATAAGAAAACACGTAGATTCCATGTTCCTTACTGGGAGATTCATTTGAGATGTTAAGAAAACACGTAGGTTTCATATTCTTTTCACAGACAGCAATCTACAATGTTACAAAATAGGTAGGTTCCGTGTTCTTTACATGGAAAGTCATTCATGATGTTAAGAAAACAAAAAACACAAGTTCCATGTTATTTACGTGGAAATTCATTGATGATGTTAAAGAAATGCTCTAGGTTTGATGTTTCTTAATGTGTAGATTCATTCATGACGTTATGAAACACGTAGGTTCCATGTTCCTTACATAGAAAATCATACAAGATATTAAGAAAAAAACATAGTTACCATGTTTCTTCATTCATGATATTAAGAAACACGTAGACTCTGTGTTCTTTACGTGAAGATTATGAAAACATGTAAGTTCCATGTTCATTACATGGAGATTCATTCATGATATTAAGAAAACGCGTAGGTCCATGTTTCCAGTTTGTCCCTGTTGACTAACTTTCGAATGTGCTACGGTTATAGGCAGAAAAGTCGCTAGGTGCCTAAAAGATTCATGGCTCGGGCCCATAGGCGCGAAAAATTTCGGCGTTTCAGTATGACATCGATCATGGTTTTCTATTTTGATTTTTCAAGACAACAACTGGGGATTCAGTGCCCTATCAGATAGAATCGGGGCACAGACCCCGTGTGCCAGAGCCTAGCGATGCATCTGGTTATAGGTATGTTTCTCTTTAATCTTTATTATTATAGTATAGCAGAATAGGACTAAGTGCTTACTATTAAGATAGCTTAAACCTAGTGCTGTAAACTACATATTAGATATTTTAACTCAGATGTTAGCTAGAGAGTGCATGACATTAAAATGAAGTAAGTTCGTAAAAGTAGTCCTAGAATACCTAGAAAGCTCATGATAACGATTATGTCAAGAATTTAGTAATTTAGACTAATATGTAAACATGGATATATCAGTATAAGTCCTAGTGATCAATGCAGTGTTAGAGAAGAAGCATAGTGTGAAACACAGTAAATGTTGCCTTGAAAATCCAGGTAACAAATCGCATCAATGTTGCTCATTTGTCAAAATCATTGCCACGCATTCCTAACGTTACAGCAGAATTTTGTAGACGAATATTTTTTTTGCAGCACAATGAAAACACACTGATTCATTTAGATCTAAATAAATAATTTGCTCAAACTCATAAAATGAATGTAGAAATATGGAGTAAGATTTAAGTTACTCACAGATGAAGAGCTGTAGAGTTTCGTTCCAGAAAAGGACAGTAAGAGTTCTAAAAATATAACCAAAGAAGCTGTAAAAGTATTCGAGGAATACTACACTGCACAGAGGGTGACTGGTGATGAACACATCAGAAATCTTGTGAGAATTTTATGATGAAGTTATACAAGTCCCTTCTATATTCGTTTATTGTAATCTTGTAAACACGTGAAGATACAGTCCTATTTGCTATCTGATATTCAGTAACAAATTATTGAATAAGTGTGGCTAAATATTCTATTAAGTTACTTATTCCTTATGTATATATATATATATATATATGTCTGTGTGTGTATATATATATATATAATGAGCCTATGCCCTTCATATCCATGTTACCAGTATAGACCTGTATGGGCAAATAGGTCTTAGAGTTGAAATTTTATGTATTGTGGCACTGAAACATTGTTTAATTACAATAATAATCCAGGTAAAGATTATTGATGCTTAAAAGGAAATCAAAATCTTCAATGAAATGTTAAACATTTAAGATTTGCATGTACTTTAGGCTAAATGTACTATATGACAGAGCTAATTAATCATGTTTATTTAAAACTAAAAACAGAGGAGAGGGGGTAGAATGAAACAATAATTGACTAGTGATTTCGGGCAACAAGTCATTTGTTGCCCTTATAACCAGTCAATAATTGTGTATTATTATTCTCAACTTTATTTAACGCAAACTGTAGTTTATTACGAGACATTTCTATTAAGGTAAACTGGATTAGTGAACTTGTATGATATTAATAGCCCCTGATGAAGCTGTGAGAGCGAAGTATTGAGTTAATAAAGAAACATTCTAGAGATATAGCCTCTAGTGGCTCAGCAGTATGTCTGCGGACCTACTACACTAAAAACCGCGTTTCGATACCCGTGTTGGTCAGAGCACGGATAGCTCATTGTGTAGCTTTGTGCTTAACTTCAAACAACAGCAACAGCTGAAGATATAGGTCGTTATTTTATTTACCTTAATAGAAATATTTTTTTATTGTTGCAACACACCGAAACAAACATTTGTTTAAATATTGTTGTATATTATAATTGTCTGATGCATCACTTTAATTCTCATGCGCTTTTCTTCAGGTTAGATTTATTTCTTATTTTTTTTAAAGTTACAACTTTTACAGTAAGGAAGATTATTTTTTAGAATAGATACGACGTTTCGATCATTGGTGGGAACATTCTTAAGTACACAAGTTTTAACGGTAAAAGAGATATGTGCTTGAAAGAGCTTTCTAGCGCCTATGTACAACACAAACAGCATTGAAAGCACTCGAAACATAATTCAACAAAAACATCGTTACAGAACGAACATAAAAATAAATGCACAATACAAAAACGTGCTTAATTAGCGCTATCATATAGTATATTTAGCTTACATTCCTGGTCCTGCATGCAAGTCTTAAAAGTTTAATATTTCATTGTATATTTTGATCTTTACTTTCTTTACAATTAAAAGTTATGTACTTTAGAATGATTGCACCAGTGGTGGGAACGTTGTAACTGTTAAAAGAAATCTTCCTTACTATAAAAGTTGTAACTTGTAATAAAATAATATTTAATCAATAAGTAAACCCACACAAAACTAGAAATTTATTTCTATTTGATGAAACGCCACGAGATAAAAAAATAAAGAAAACATTTGCTCTGTAAGTCCCTAAAAAGTAGTGTTGAAAATTTTGAGTACTGTTTTACTAGAAACACGTGTTCATCCGATAAAAAATGATATGATTATATTATCATCAGTCCCATTGAACTTATCAGCATGTGACTGAAGCTTAAGGTGAACGAGAGGAAAAACGAAAATATTATAATTCCGTGTGATGTGTGCAGTATCAAAGCTGGAGATCTTTTATCACGATATGTTAATATTTCAAAGTAAAAAAACAGCAAACTTAATCACAAAGTGTAGATTATTCGACATCCAGTTTCAGGTTTCCAATCATCACTGGCCACTAAATATCACATAATTTAATGAACTTTCTCCAAATCTCGTATCATAAAGTATTTTGGTTTCAGAAAATAAATCTGTGAACATTTCGAACTTCGTGTCGTTTATAAAGGAAAGAAAGCTTAATTTTATGTATCAGAATAATTGTTAAATAAATAAATGAGAAATAGTGTAACATAACAATTAATGTGAAAATCTACAACCGTTCAAAAAATGTATACTATTCAAAAACACAAGTATTTTTTATTCGCTTAACTTGCTTACTCATAGAAGTTTATGTGTATCCCAACGCCTTTGTATACAAAATAATGTAAGTTTTAAAATCTTTTTACAGTTGTAGAATAACACCTACCAACTTATCATTATTTCAATATGATTTACTTTTAGACATGCATCATTTACTCGTGATCACAGACCGAATCTGTCAACTCACAAGGCAAGTCTTGAATAGTGTTGTATTGTGAATTTATTGTAAAGTTTGTTCTGTAACGATGTTTTTGTTGAATTATGTTTCGAATGCTTGCATACTGTTTGTGTTGCACATAGGGGCTAGAAAAGTTCTTTCAGGCACGAACAAAAGAATATTGATTTTTCTCAGTGAAGGATAAAGAAAACCGATATATATATTTATATGTTTATAATTTCTAACTATATTTTAGGATATTATAGAAGTTTCTTAACAATGGACACTCACTCGACCATATTAAGTGCGAAATCATAACTCGCATATTTCGTGACATATCGTGCGCAACGAAAATGTTGTTTTTTATTTTTCTATTACAAAAAAAGGTTTCATGCCATTTACATCAAACATGTTTGTTCCGGATGGTCGCAGAAGTATCACTGAAAATCTAATGTCAGAATCAGTGATGAATAAAAAAAATCCCAAGCAGTTGCATAATTTCGAATTCAAATGACTTGTAACGTATATTTGCTTATAGCCTTGTAAAAGTTTCATGTTCACGTGTGTGTGCTTAAATGATTTTACTTAAAAGTTCTCTTTCATGTCTCTTTAATATAAAAAAATTCTTATTTATAAATTGATTGCGAGGCCCGGCGTGGGCAGTTGGTTAGGACGCTCAACTTTCCATCTGAGGTTCGCGGGTTCGAATCCCACTCCCGCCAAACATGCTCGCCCTTTCAGCCGTGATGACTAACTGCTTTCGTTCTAGTCTTACACTGCTAAATTAGGGACGGCTAACGCAGACAGCCCTCGTGTAACTTTACGCGAAATTTAAAAACAAACAAACATTGGTTATAAATACATGTACTGTAAGAAGAAGAAAAATAAAAACTATAGCCTGATGTATGCTAAGATCATTATCAGAGACCGTTATCTTGTCAAATTGGTCGATTTTTAAATGAGTAAAGTTAACATGCACATATTTTATCTTAGTTTGATATTTTGATTCTCAAGAATCGTTAGATTTTGAAAATCTGAAATTGTGCTGATCTTACGATAACAAACCCATAAGTATTTCAATAGTGCAGACCGATGAGAAGATCAAAGACCTCAAGCTATCAGAAACTGAGAATGCCAAACGTTTTATGAGTGTTATAGGGCTCCTAATAAGTTAAATAGAAATTGAACAGTTTTTCGAGCAAAATTTCAAATCAATAAAGTAAAGTACTATTGAAAAACGTCCCGTAGATTGTAATTATGTACAAACTAGACTTCTAAATTCAAACACTTTTCTGTAAATTTATCAAAAGAACTGTATTTAGAATGTGTTTATTTCCATATACGATGAAACGTATGTTTACCGCAGCATAACCTAAATGATCAAAAATAAAACATAACAAAACTCGGTGTATGTATTGAATCACAGGTATGCCGTTAGTTAGAAATAGTAGAACCAATGCGTTTTTATTTCCAAAATAACAAATTCGTGAACTTATTACGTGGCTTTCTACATGAATAACACATCATAAACCATCCTGAGATATGAGATCCGCATTCCACAATCAATTCTTGGGTAAACACTCCGTTGTGTGCTACGACTATATCACTGGGCACTCAAATTCTTTAATATCAATAGCTTTTTCTTATAAATAGATCCTGCATGATTAAGCTAACGGTCATTTGAAGGTTGACGTCTAAAAATGATCAAAAAGTTGGGATAAGATTACAGTTTCTATATTTATGCACTCTTATTGAGAAACATAGATCTGAACACCTTTAGATCTACATGTAACCCTGCTCCAGACCGGTCGTATTTGAGAATGTTGCGGATCAGGCTACATCTGTCTCTATTTGGCACTATTGACACAGAAGCATCTATTACAAGCTGGAAGTTTGGTTTTGATTGATTTGTTTTGAATTTTGCGCAAAACTACTCGAGGGCTCTCTGCGCTAGCCGTTCCTAATTTAGCACTGATAGATTAGAGGAAAGGCAGCTAGTCAACATACCCCACTGCCAACTCTTGAGCTACTCTTTCAGCAACTAATAGTGAGATTGACCGTCGCTTTATAATGCCCCACGGCTGAAAAGACGAGCATCTCGATGACGGGGATTCGATCCCGCAACTTGCAAATTGCAGGCTGGACCCGTTTAATAAATTGAGACTTATATGTCATAAGTACGGGTCAATAATGTTTTAAATAAGGTTCTCCTGGTATATTAAGACTATATATACAATGAATCAGGAATGAAGAATTTCTGAATGACAGTGTAAACTCTACTTTTTGGTTGAAATTTTGGTCACTCTGATTTACAGTGTTGTATGTGGCAAATCGAAAGATACTTTTTTCTCTTTTTCTTTTTTTTTTGCATTCATACTCACCAAGAGGGAAGACGGGTACTTCAGCTTGTCATCTATATTTACCACCATTGCCCAACAAAGAGTGACAAATCTGGAAACACAGATTACTGAAATTCGCTTTGCTCTGTGAACTTTGACACTATAATTAATTACTTCGTCAGAAGAGCGAACTGTTAATTTACACAGTTGAATGGTGTATTTATTTTAATGTATATGTGGTTGACCTCACCTGGGCAACAGATCTGGCAAAAAACAACAAAAACATATAAGACTGTATTTATTGGGCCAGGGATGCTTGTTTGTGCATAAAAGATTCGTGAATATGTATCTGATGTACATATTTCTTTCACTATTGTTACGTAAAATATAATGATAACAGAAGATGGATGTTTCACCTGGAAATCGATAACACGTTATTTTTCGTTGTTTTTCATTATTGAAACTAAGCAACAACAAAAAAACAACATATCTTATCGATAATGCCGCCCCCCCCAGTGGCACAGCGGTATGTCTGAGGACTAACAACGCTAGAAACCGGGTTTCGATACCCGTGGTGGGCAGAGCACAGATAGCCCATTGTGTAGCTTTGTGCATAACTTCACACAAATAAACTTATCGATAATAAAGAAATATACTCAAGACACTACGATTTCTAAATTAGATTGCCAATATTAAAATTGCGAGCCCCCATTGATTCAGCGGTAAGTTTGAAGACTTATAACGCTAAAAACTGGGTTTCGATACTCGTGGTTGGCACAGCACAAGTAGCCCATTGTGAAGCTTTGTGATTAACAACAAAACAAAACATATAAAATGTATAATTATTGAATAAAACAAGCACATTAAAGTTCTTAAATGTTTAAAAACGAGTCAACCATTTTGTTTAGAAACGTTCAGGACATTTTTTAAATAATGGATTTTCGAAGTGTGTGAGATTAAATTTCTACGTAGAAACTATAAACGCATCTCTAAAAAGTAAAGGCTCTAATGTTTTATGTTTTATTTATCATTATAAGCACTATCGAAAATATCACCTTTTTTTTTACAGTACACTTATTACTTACTGCTGTTTTAAATTCCAGTATGTTTATGCTGTAGGCATTATCCGAGATATTTTAATATTTTGAAGTTCAATAGCAACCACAAGAATCTGGTTTACTGCTCTATTCCTGTTACTGTCGTGGCTGTAATAGTTGTGAATTTCTTCTTTAGATACCCAGTTTAAAATATGTTTTTAGTTAGATCTATTCAGGTATTTTTTCGTTGGTAAAAGAGTAGCCCAAGAGTTGGCCGTGGGTGGTGATGACTACCTGCTTTCCCTCTAGTCTTACATTGCTAAATTAGGGACGGCTAGCGCAAAGCTACACGAGGGCTATCTGTGCTAGCCGTCCCTAATTTAACAGTGTGAGACTAGAGGGAAGGCAGCTAGTAATCACCACCAACCGCCAACTTTTGGGCTACTCTTTTACCAACGAATAGTGGGAGCGACCGTCACATTATAACGCCCCCACAGCTGAAAGGGCGTGCATGTTTTGGTGGGACGGGGATTCGAACCCGCGAACCTCAGATTGCGAGTCGACCGCCATAACTACTTGGCCATGCCCGCTAGATTATGAACGGCTAACGCAGATATCCCTCGTGTAGCTTTGCGCGAAATTCAAGAACAAACAAACAATACTTCAAAGTCCGATTGAATGCTGGCTTACTTTTCAATTGTGAGGGAGAAAGAGGGGGGAGGGGAAAATTGATTGATAGAGAAGGCCCACATACAATCCTTTCCCGATTACATGAAAGATCTTGGCGGTCCTGCTGGCATGTGTTATTACTTAAGGCCAAAGTGCTGAAAATGCAATTTCTTCTTAGTGATATTACAATTACATAGTTTCGAGATGACATTCTAAAATACTGTCTATATTTCCTGATAGCAAGCTTACATACTGAAGAATATACAGCTTCTCAGGCGCAACTTAATAAGGTACTCTAAAAAATTGAAAGGAAATATTTCATAACGTCAACACTTAAATATTGAAATATATTTTAGAAGCACCATTTATTCACTGAATACAGTTGATAAACGAGTTGTGATACTTGGGAAACTGTGCCATGTTTTCTTAGTCTACAGTAACTCAGATAAACTTTAATTTATCGTAAAAGTTTGAATTATACACGCTTTTGGAGTTTGTAAACTTTTACATATAAAAATACTCGCCCCGCACAGTAATGACCTTATTTCGTTGGCTAGTTGCACACGGTCAAGACGTGCGTCACATTTATTCACTTTTGAACTTTCTGACAGATAATATTGTTGGAAACTTAATTTTGATCTTGCATCTGCTTTTTTTCATAGCATCTCTATATGTATTTAAGTTTAGAAATACCTGAAGACTGTTTTCTCCCTATCTTCACCCAAGAGATGAAGAACAACGTGAGTATTGCTAGCCCTATTCATTCAAGTATGTAGTGGTCAGTCCTCTCTATTTTCAGACAGAATATCTAGAATATCTATAAAATAGGTTGAGAAAGCTAACGTCTCTTCCGTTTATTCAGAAGAGCTGTCAGACGTTTAGTGCACCCATGTTTGCAATTAATAATAAAGAAATTAAATACCTTTGAAATTATACTTCAGTTTAAATCCGTTTATTGTACTTTCTGCCAGTTCTCCAGGTACTTGCGTTTACAATCAATCCCAACCGGGAGGCCAATGAGACATATGATGGGACCAAATATAAAATTAGGTTAATGGACAACATTATCTTAGGGGAGCAAGGAAATGTTAGCACCATCCCCTCCTAGCGCTGACCCTGGCTACAATCCTTATGTTTAAGGGTATCAGTGTACCTGAGACTGCCACATAGTTACTGCTCTAGAACACTAGTATTCTGAAGTTTAAAGAGGCCAAGAATTAAGATATGATTGAATCAACTTGCTCTCCAAAAAACTCTCTCTATGGTTTTTTGTTCTGGGTATATAGCCCATCACACTCGTAAAAATATGACAAAGTCCAAATGCTTTCATAAAACGTCTTACAAGCAGGTTCAACTGGTTTTATTGGGTAACATCCAACACTCATATCCTAAACAAGTTTCTACAAGAGCCGGACCTGGTTCGATAGTTAACGTGCTCAGACTGTAAGTCCAAGGATTCATTGTTCACGACCCAATGCCACACAAATGCGTTCCATACTTTGGAATTGTAGAGTCTCTATAAGAGTGACGGTGACATTCCACTATTTTGTCAGACAGTAGTAGCCAATGAGCTGGTGGTGGGTGCTGTTGACTTGTTGTTGGTAAATCTAGTCTATTATTTCAAAATAGAAGTTCACTGTCCTACAACTTGTTGAAAACTTTTTTAATGAATAAAAACTGAGACTGATTGCAATTCTAGCTCGTGACAATACAGGATTTCTAGTTAAGTTATTGAAAATGTCTAAGAAATCTGTCTTCTCCTTCTTAAGTTAATAGAAGTTAGAACCGAAACTTATACCATTCTGATGCTGTGACATATATCATTGAAATCTGGAACCCATTTAATGCGACATTTCCAGAGTCAAGCTTTAAAGTACCTAAGTAAATGTTTAGCTTTTAATACATTTTACTGTGTATCAAGTTTAAAGCTAACAGGACAAGTATAAATGTGTTAAGTTATAATTATTAAAAGTATATTTTTGTACACACTAATATTCTGTAACAGAAAATATTAAATCTATACATTCTCTATGTGGCTATTTAGTTCGTTATTTTATCTTTAAATTCGTTATTTGGCATTCAATATAATATGTTTTGAAATTTTTACATGAGCTAATTTGTAGTATTTTGAGCTGAATTATATTTCATTTTCTTTATCTTTGTCCTCCTCCTGGTGGATCAGCGGTAAGTTTATGATCTTACAACGTTGAAATCTGGGGTTAAATTCTTTACAGTGGACGGCGAGTATAAAGCTTATTATGTAGCTTTGCGCTGAAACAACAACATATTTTTCTAGTCCTCCGGTTGGTCAACGGTAAGTTTGCGGACTTACAACGCTAAAAAGCAAAATTCCATTCCCTACAGCGGACAGAACACAGAAAGCTAATAACAACATTAACTTCTGAATGTTCTGTTGGTTTTTTCAAACTACCTTGATAGCTGAATAATATTTTTTTTGTGTAGTATAACATTTTATTTCGAAAACCTTAGTAAAGAAAGTATCCCAGTTCAACTCTACAAACAACAAAAAAAAAGAACATCTGTCGTAAGACTTCTGAAGTTCTGACACATAACTATTAAATATTATCATAAAATGTAAACTTTTTCAGCCTTTTACACTGTATTAAGGAACCATTTTCAAAAATTAATGATACACTACTGCATAAACTGTGCTAAAATATGTTATAAATATGTTTTGTTTCATGGCATTCAGATATATAAATGTCTAACAGAAAAGTTTAAGTTTCGGCAACATGCATGTTCAAGAATGTATAACGAAAGAATAAATTAAACGTGGACATCAAAGTAAAAACAAGGAAAAACAAACGAACACAATCCTCATTCACAACACAATGTGTATTTTGAAATAACTTTCTGGCCAACTTCCAATTTGTAATACTGCTGTTTAGCTGTTAGGATTGAGGACAGGAACAAGTGCTTGATTCATAGACAACAGCTGAAGCAACAGGTGAAAACTAAAGACCCCAAAAATAAAAGGAAAAATCATGGAAATAACCTGCTTGAAGACTTAGTGGGGTATCCTATAAATCATTAGGTTACATACTTCAACAATAGACTACGTACAATTTTAACCCATTTCAAGCCAGTTCATACTGGTTTCTCTTCCACCTATTTCAATAGACTACCTTCCTAGAAGGTCTATAGAGAAACACGTATAAGCCAGCTTGCGATTTAAATCGCATTGTGTAATCTTTAATTTTTTAAAGATTTGTTTTGTTTTGTTTGTTTTCGTGAAAAGCCACACAATGGGCTATTTGTGCTCTATCTGCCTTGGGGAATCGAATCCTGGATTTTAGAATTGTAAGTCAATACACCTACCTTTGACCCATTGGAGGACCCTGTAAAATGATTAGCACGTGTTTACGACCTTGTGACATTCAATAAACACAGGTGTGGTTAACTACATGTTGAATCTGCTGGAAAATATTGATATTGTCACAGATGAAAGACACAGTAGAACATATAATCGTATATGCTAGTCGTATGCTGATTACTTCTGAGTGTTGATACTGCATGACAAATAAAGAGTTGCTTTCATTTATAGTACAGAGGAAGACGGTTGCTGGCAATAAAGACACTATATTCGTCGGGACACTATCTATATACGTAGGATTGTTTTTGTGTCAGAGGAAGTTATAAAAATGGAATTTTAAACGAGTTTTATATGTAGTATGTAATATGTATTTAAAAACGAACATAACATCCGAATAAAGTCACATACTAAACATCGCATGAACTAAACACTCGCTTTGCGTCCCTCTTCTTCCTTAGTTGTTCCTCCACAGCTCTTAGATTAAGGCGACCTTCAGATAAATCAATTCCTGAAAATCGCCGAAGGACTGTAAGTGTACCAACGAGTTCCTTCGTTTAAGATAGGTTCTCTTCCTCATCGTCCTCTTCTTGTAAGTCCATTTTGGGGATTTTTTGCATAATTTTTCACTTTTACTTCTTCTATCAACACATCATGAGTGAGTTCACCTCTTTATCCACATCAAGAAGTTGTTTAAAAGACTCCATTCTTAATTGATCAGGGATTGCAACACTGTCCAACGGATCATTCGCATCATTTTGGTCGTCATCTACAACCTGCAACTGGAAGCCTCCTTTTCTGAAACAATTTGCAATTGTCTCTGTTCGCATCAGTTTCCATGCTTCAGCAATAACAGTGACTGCTGTCAGAAGATCTATCTTCTTTTTTAGTTCTTCAGACGAAAGGTTAGGATCTGTGTGATCTTATCCATGATGTGCTGAAGTATGGAACGGTGGTGAGCCTTAAGGTTCCGGATGACTCCCATGTTCATTCGCTGCATAACAGATGTTGTGTTTAGGGGAAGAAACTCAAGCTTTATGTTTTGCAGTGAAACATCTGCAGGGTGAGATGCACAATTGTCTATAAGCAAGCATATGTTTTTCTTCGTTTTTGCGAGTTCCTTATCCCACTTGTGAAGCCATGACTCAAGTGTATTTCTCGCCATCCATGCATTTACGGAACTAGCGTGAGAGACAGGGAGCTATGTCAGATTTTTAGGGAAGCAACGTGGATGCTTAGCTTTTCCTATCAGAATCAAGGGCATATTTTTAGATCCTGTCGTGTTTGCACAGACAAGGATTGTGATTCGATCCTTAGGCAACTTTCCTCCTTCTGCCTTTGAACTACGTCCAACGTAGCCACGAGAGTCAAAAAGTTTGAAGAAGAGTGCCGTTTCATCAGCATTAAAAACGTCCTCGTGCTTATAAGAGTTAAAAATTGCTGGTAATTTTTCACTGAGTCATTGTTTTGACGCCGTAACATCTGCATATGTTTTCTCTTCGAGTTCAACTTTATAAACAATGTTGTGTCTTGCTTTTCATTGTGTGAACCACCCGTCGTTTTGCTGAAAACCTTCGATTTTCGTAGTCTGAGCTAGATCCACTGCCTTTTGACGAAGCAAAACCCCACTCGGAAGAACTCCTTGTGCCCGCTTTTCTTTGAACCATAGAAAAATAATTTCTTCAAGCTCTGAAAATGTGCCGGGACTATTTCGTTTCTTATTGGCGTTTCCTTGTCCACTCTGAAACCGACTCTCAAGATCACTTTTTTGCATCCAAATTAAATTGACTATCTGCCTGCTCACTCCAAACTGCTGCCTTGTAACTCCTGGCTGCTTGCCCGCAGCAATTACGTCCACCTTTTGTGACAGTGTTAACACTTTCTCTTTCTTTCCATAGTTACAGAGTGCACCAATCTGAAATTATAACACGTTTTTTTCAAAACCTTTACACAGCTGTCACAGTTGTCAAGTTCTATAAATGTATTGATACAGTAATTTTAATTTGCAGGTTGGAGATTATAACCGTCGGTTGGGACACTATATCAGTAGTAATTTTATATGTAGAAAAACCGGTTCCTTGGGTTTGGGACATTATAAGCGTTGAGAAACTATAACCACCTTCCTCTGTACTTGTGAAACAAGATTAACACATTTGAATGGTAGAAAGTTACCATTCCTTTGGACTATGCATTACTAAAAGGCTTATGAACTTTAGAAATGTGAAATCGATGACTCCACATTGGATCATGATTTTACCAGAATGCGACTTAGTTTTATGTCTTTTACAGGAAATGCAACACTGAAACATCAATGGATTGTTTTGCCTTGAAACCGAGTTTCGCTATCAGTGGCGGGCAGAGTACGGATAGCACATTGTGTAACATTGTGCTTAATTACAAACAAACTTATCTTGCCAAATGTCGGAGTGATATTCATTGCAGCATCATTGATTTCAAGCCGTACAGTATGTAATGATTTCAGTTGTAGATGAAAAACATGATTAATACCTCAGAAACTCTGAAAACAAAAACTAAAAAGCTCATATCTAGCTGGGACATTACTTTATGTGCAGGAAAGTATCCTGTCCCATTGTTATAAACTACCAAGATGTGGTTCTCAATCTGAGCTTCAGTTAATGGTCCCATCTCTGGACAAGATATCACCTTTCAGGTGCCGAGTGCACACCTGGTTATCAAATTTAATAACTTAAGTAACAATAATAATTATATCTCTAACATTTTTAACTCAAAGAAAACTGTAATGAATATTTTGTAATTCTGGCTTCATTTGGCTATCTGCTGTGTCCACTGCTGGGAATCGAACCCCGGATTTTAGAATTGTAAGTCCGTAAACTTACCGCTGTCTCACTGTGGGACCATACTTTATATAATTGTTAAAGAGAAACAAAATAAACTATCCACAATTTCATTTCTGCGCATCTCCACGGAGTTATCCCTGCAAACAACTTATTTATAAGACAATTTTAGTGTTTCTGCCCATTCCAAAGCACAGACTTATATTTTCTAACACACTATTATTCTTTCAGAATATATTTATCCATGTTTTGTTTTCCTTTTCTGTCATATAATTTTCTCTCTCTGTTAGTGGTTTTGTTATTACAGCCTTTTGTTACCATCATTTGTGATGTCACAGTATATGGTCTGAGCAATTACGAAAAAATAGCAGACTTTAA
This sequence comes from Limulus polyphemus, assembly GCF_000517525.1. NCBI lineage: Eukaryota > Metazoa > Arthropoda > Merostomata > Xiphosura > Limulidae > Limulus > Limulus polyphemus. The sequence continues at coordinate 226,145 of NW_013665715.1, forward strand.
AATAGGTATAAAAATATTTTAATTAATGTTAATGTGGAGTAAATAAAATTTTGGAACAGTAATTTGTGGTTTCTCAGAAAGTGACTAGTAACTCCTGATGGTGTGAACCACAAATCGGATTTGAAGCTTTTTGTAGACATATTTTCATTACTGAAACAACAGGTAAGCTTAGTTTAGCGAGTATTTATTATTAATTGTAAGAATTTAAAAGTGAAAATAAAGAATAATGTAATAATATGTTAACCACAATATATTTGTAATATCTAATACTGATAGTTCCCCAGTGGCACAGCGGTATGTCTGCGGACTTACACCGCTAGAAACCGGGTTTCGATACCCGTGGTGGGCAGAGCACAGATAGCCCTTTGTGTAGCTTTGTGCTTAATAATACACAACAACAACAACAACAACTAATACCGATGAGACCTTTCGTCTAATACCAGGGTTGATCAGACTGGCTAGGATACGACAGACATAGTAGTGGTCGAGACACTATTCATGGTAGGTGATGACAAAATATTATTACGTCTTAAATCTTCATTAAATGAATATTATTGCTAAATATGTTGCATTAAAACGATTCTCTTAGGTAAAAGAACTGATTGTATATTGAAAGTAATCTATATTTATTGGATATAATTCGCAGAGTGACCCAATGGCTAGCGTGACTGCCAAAAAATCACGCTTCCCACTTTGGGAGGATGAATGCATGAAAATATTACACTACTAATTCAAGTAAGAGTAGCCCTAAAGTTGGTGGAAGGCGGTGTTGACTAATTGTCTTTCCTCTAGCCTATCTCTTTAAGAAAATTAGGGATGGCGATTGCAAATAGCCCTCGTGTAGTTTTGTGCGAACAAAATAAACAAACAAATAATTATACGTGAATTAATCTCAACCAGTGATATTGCTAGCCAAAATAAGGCTGCCAAGCGAGAAAAATATAATGGTGACACCGTTTTATTGATAGTTCAGTTCCTGGATCAATTTTAGCAGTGTTGTTTTACAACTTAGAATTGAAAGTGGTGACTACTACAATTGGCGAAATAAAGTATCAACAGAAATATCTTAATTAACTCAAGAGTGAAAAAATGAAATTAAAAGACAAAAAAGAAATACTTTTCTAGACAATGCCGCACAAATTTCAAAATACAAAATTAATACATCTTCTAAATCAAATTGTTTAAACTGGTTTAATCAGAAACTAAATTTAGTAAGCTTCTACCAAGTTTCATGCATCTTGGTTAGATATTTTCACTGTCAGAAAGAAAAAAAATCAAGACATATCGTTGACATCCCCTAGTCTGGAGGGGATTAGCAAATGATACTTTAGATTTTTCATAATTCAAGAAATGGAGGTCACCCACCTACTAACGTGCAAATGTGTTTTTTTTTTCTGGTAGTATTCATGTAGACATTTTTGAGCGATGGTGAAAACAGCATAATGTGTGTGCTGCTTAGAGGAAAACTAGCAAAACAGAATAAACTCTCATAGAGAATAGCTCCTCTACTGGAAACTAAATGACGTAATTAATATGTAATAGTTGTTTGAATTACTTTCCCAAATGTGCCAAAGCTTAGCCAGTTGTTGATTCATTAGTATCTGTGACTGATGTAATGGCTGAACAATAGATAGCATGATTCAAAATACCTGGAAAAATCCACATGGAAAGAAGTTAATTTCAACAGCCGTTTATTAGATGAGTTGTGTAGGGTATTGTGTGTGGTAAACTACGAAGTATTTTGTCTTATAGTTTGGTAGAATGGGTAATACAGGCAATCAAGTAGATGCTCGCAAAGTTTTTTAATGTCAATCAAACCAATTAGGTTGACCATTTAGCATACATTTTGATGGCATATCGTGCAACAAAGCAAAAGACAAGAAACTGTTTGCTGAACATGTTTATGTTTGGTCTAGAAATGCAGCATCTTTTTAACCAAATGTATGGTCTGCCCTCTAGAGCAAATGCGTCACAATGCCGACAGGAAAATGTGGAATGGTTGAGTTCTCCCTTGGTTGTTGCATCTGAATTTGTGAATCAGCTGCTAGGAAAGGCTCTCATACAGCAAAATGGATTATATGATGAAGCATTCAAAGAGTAAAAATTCACGTATGAAAATTGAGTATGGCTTTGGTACGTGCTTTCAGCATAGAAACAACTTAGCTGTGGCTACTTGTCCTTACATCATTCTCTGACAAATTTTATCTGTCAAACTGCGAGCTACAATATTTACAAGGTGTACATGAATGCATTGAACACATCAACAAGCTGTAGTCATATGTCAAGGTATCGTGCTCTGGTAAGATCAAGAATCACAGGTTGAGGATAATGAGTGCTGCTATATATCTTCACGACTCATTTGATAAATGGAATGATGCCGGCAGCACTTTTATGTTTACGAGAAAAAAGAGTGAGACAAGGAAATAATTAATATGCATCTCAGATGATTGTGTCTGTGATGCCAGCTGTCAGGTTTTATGTATGGGCCAGATTCTTTACAGTAAATGTCTGTGACTTGTTGGTGATACATTTCAACAATAAACAAACAACACACAGCACACCGGTTTTAAAATCTATATAATAATAATAAGCTTGTTCGTGTGTCTGTTAGGGAAACGACGAGTGCACGCATGCGTATTTAGACAGAAAGGTGTGCGTGCATTATTATGACAGACAAAAACTGAGTATTATTATTCTTATATATACTGGCAGAGACCCGCAAGACATTTGTATTCATATTAGTGTCTTTATTGCAACAGTACTTCTTTAAGTACAGAAATTCTAGAATAGTAAAAAGAATCTTTATCGCAGACACCGAAATCGTGTCATAATATACTTTTACTGCTGTACGCCTTATAAGCATGTGCAGTGAGAAATTTACCCAGAAAATAGTGCAAGCACCTGCGTACACCAGAGAGCTGGAAAGATCAATGAACAAATCACTACAACTGCTCTATGAATGAAGGAATAACAAAATAAAAGTGAATGTAAATATTTTCTATTAACCATTTAGTACAATAACAACATTAAAAGCTTTCAAAAAGGTCTGACGTTAGGTCGTAGAATAACATTATAAGTTTACTTATAGATAGTATTAATTACAGTATAGTTTGGTCCTAACTAAGCTAATGTAAAAAATGTACACGGTACAGAGTTAATTTATCTCTTTATTGAACTTAAGCCTAACATTAGTTAAGATTTTATAAAGTAAGCGCTAAATACAAGTGAACTTATACATTTTGGTGTATAAGATTACATTTCGTTTGTATTATTTTACAAATCTTGAATTAATAGAAATACTGTTGCAATCCTTTTTTTTTCACACCTAAGGTGTTTTTAATTAGATATACTTTAGTAGTAAGTATACCCTTCGTTATAAACACATGAGTACCTAAAAAAACTGTTTGTCTTCTGTTGACTTGCATGTTTTTTGAATAGCAAATATGATGATATTTGACTGATGTTCTCAGTCAATCATAGAGTAGTTCTTCTCACTATTCAATAGCTTTTTACTGATGTACATTATGGAAAACAATATGTCTACCTATTTTTGCAGAAGTACTGCTCCTATTCCAATGATGAATGATTTGATGAAATCTGACGCTCTAAGGATTGGCAAACTTCCTAACATGTTGTTCAACCTCTGGATTGCCATCTGCTGTGGTTGTTCCCACTTTACCTTGTTGGGTTAGTCTTTCAGGTTAGTCAGTGGTGCAGCCATTTCAGCATAGTGTGGGATGAACTTTCTATTTTATCCTGCTAACCCCAGGAAGGATTTGGCTTACTACTTTGTAGTCATAGCTGGTGTAACTTGTATACGGGTTAGCTTTTCCTCTTCCCTAGCTATTTGTCAGTCAACCATTTTGTGTCCAACAAAGTCTAGCCAAACCTAGCCCTGTAGACTTCGGACTGAGTTTGGGTTCCATACCTGAGTTCTAGAGCAGCTACCAGTGCTCTATAGTTGTGCCTGTCGTCTGCTGACAACTGTCCAAGTATTTCCAGTGGTTGTCCCTTCAAGCTCGTTGCCAGATATACTGGTTTCTGCTCCTCTGTCCATCCATTCATTTCTGCCAGGAGCTCAAATTGTGCTCTATATGCTTCCCATGGTGCCTTCCCTTCGAATTCCTGTGGCTTCCTTCGTACTAGATCACCCCTATTGCTGACACACATGTCTGGGATGTGACTTCTGGCAGGACTGAAGATGTCTGCATTAGGGTTTAGCTGCGGGGTCTGGAAGGGCTTCCTATTTTCTGAGGCTGATTAGGTCGATGGCTATTATATCCTCCTTGTGTAAAAGACAGTAAATCACCCTTTAATGTATTTAATTCACTTTGAAATTTGCTAATGTTTTCCATTTGTACTTCTTGCCACTGTTGTTGACTTTCCTGTAGTTGCTGCTGACTTTCCTGCAACTGTTGGAGACTTTCTTCCTGTTTCCTTTCTTGTTCCAGTTGCCACTGCTGTAATCTCTCTTTTTTGTTTCTTTTCTCGTACTTCTTGTTTCTTTTCTTTTTCCTCCAACAACTGCTGTAATCTCTCTTCTTGTTTCTTTTTTTTCCTCCAACAACTGCTGTAATTTCTCTTCTTGTTTCTTTTCTTTTTCCTCCAACAACTGTTGTAATCTCTCTTCTTGTTTCTTTTCTTTTTACTCCAACCACTGCTGTAGTCTCTTTTCTTGTTTATTTTCTCGTTTCCATTTTTTTTCTTTCCTTCCCACTTTCTGACACCAATTTGTTACGTCTCTGATCGTTTGTTAATTTTCCGTATAAATTATTTCCGAGAAACTTCA
>NW_013665715.1:231890-236384 GCF_000517525.1 Limulus polyphemus
ACACCACAGAGCTTCTGTATGGCTTCTGATACTCCTTTGTGATCTAGCACCTTGATACTCACAAGGGTTTGCTGAGATGCAGAATATATGACAAAGGTGCACTTCTGGCCATCCAACTTTCCTGTCACGTAGACACTACGTGTGCTTGCCATTTTATACTTAACTGTTATGATTTTCACGATGCATCCCTCAACACCGACCACTAGAGGTTTCCCTGAGGCTGACTTACTGGTAGTATTCTTCTTACACTGGCTCCTCATATGTCCTCGCTCTTCACAGTTCCAACAACCTTTCTGGGTAGCAGCCTTTCCTTCCGTGGCATATTTCCTGCGTTGAAGTTGTCGGCATTGAGCTCTCTTGTGACCTGGTTTGTTACAGTGACAGCAAAGTCCCTCAAACTTCTCTGAAAACTGCCCTTTTCTGGTCTTGAATCCTGATGACTGTACTAACCTTGGTACCTCTGTGCTGGACTTAATGTAGGATTCAAATTAAAGAGCTCTGGCCATTGCATCCTGCACAGTAGAGGAGTGTGCTTGCTTCACTTATATCTTCAGTTGTGGATTGTCCAAGGCATCTACAAATTGATCCCTCAGCAACAGCTTGAGGACATCGGGTGGTGCAGTTGGGTAGGCCTTGTGTGTCATACTTTCCAAGTCCTGTGCCACCTCTTGCAGGCTTTCCCCTTTAGCACGGACTCTAGTCCTAAACCTAGCCATGTAGACTTTGGACTGATTTTGAGTTCAATACCCGAGTTCTAGAGTAGCTACCAGTGCTCTATAGTTGCGCCTGTCGTCTGCTGACAACTGTCCAAATATTTCCAGTGGTTGTCCCTTCAAGCTCGTTGCCAGGTGCTCTGCCTTCTGCTCCTCTGTCCATCCACTCATTTCTGCCAGGTGGGAAGCATATAGAGCACAATTTGAGCTCGGTGCTTTCCCATCGAATTCCTGTGGCTTCCTTCGTATTAGATCACCACTGTTGCTGACATTCATATCTGGGATGTGACTTTTAACAGGATTGAAGATGTCTGCATTAGGGTTTAGCTGCGGGGTCTGGAAGGGGCTTCCCGTTGTCTGAGGCGGATTAGGTCAATGGCTAATATATCCTCTTTGTGTAAAAGACAGTAAATTATCCTTTAATGTATTTAATTCGCTTTGAAATTTACTAATGTTTTCCATTTGTACTTTTAGCCACTGTTGTTGACTTTCCTGTAGTTTCTGCTGACTCTCCTGCAACTGTTGGAGACTTTCTTCCTGTTTCCTTTCTTGTTCCAGTTGCCACTGCTGTAATCTCTCTTCTTGTTTATTTTCTTTCTCTTCCAACCACTGTTGTAGCCTCTCTCCTTGTATCTTTTGCTGTTCTTGTATTGCTGCCATCAAATCTGGTAAGCTGTAGTTTGATTTACCACCTTTCGTTTCCCTCTTCTTTTTTTTTTGTCCCACTCTCTGACACCAATTTGTTACGTCTCTGGTCGTTTGTTAATTTTCCGTAGAAATTCTTTCCGAGAAACTTCAGCGATACAAGTCCTTTCTTAAATAAAACTATTTTATTCTTTCTCAATTCAACTTTGCAATACATTTAATTTCCACAGTCATTTTAACTTAAACACACGCTATAATTCACCACGATTCATGCACTTTACTATCGCGCTTGACTCAATTGTCCGTCTCTGTCTCTACCTGTCTGCAATTCTAATTCCGATTAATAATTTCGCTTTATCTGGCGCACTTATATACAAGAGTAGAGGGCGCCTAGCAAATACTGGATTATTCGTGATGTTCCCCGATCTTCTTAGAACTCATTACGTGTTACCAGCGTCACGTGACTTCCGATGTCGTAACAATACTTTATTCACTGCATTATATCTAATATGTTCACTCAAATAATTTTATCTTAAAATGTTAAGAACTTTCTTTAGTTTAAAGAGGGCACTCTGATTAATCAAGCAAATGATGATCACACTGTCAGAGAAAGTGCACCTTTTTATTAGTTATTTTACAGTTTCTACTACGTTTTAACGAAATGTCCCCTGGTGGGACAGCGGTAAGTCTACGGATTTACAACGCTAAAATCAGGCGTTCGGTTTCACTCGGTGGACACAACCAATGGCCCGATGTTGCTTTGCAATAAAAACCCATCGTTAACAAAATTGTCAATTTAAAGTTTTAGCTTTCAAACTGTTTTACATCTTTTGATATCATCCGAATTGCTTTATGCTTATTAACACAATATTGTATAGTAATATATTGTTGAATAATCTATTATTTATAATGAAAACTTTTAAAATATATTTGCATATATCTTAAATGAAAATTCATTAGCTGTTATATTCAATTATGTGCAAATAGATAGGTTGACAAGTTAATTTTTTCTGCAACTTCTATTCTTATCAAATTGGGCCAGATGTGACTTAGTGGCAAGGGTGCTCGAATTATGAACCTAAGGGTTCACGGCTAGCGTCCCTTTTCTGTAAAAACTAGCTCTGTACTTCTGAGTTGTGGACACGCTATACGAGTAATATTTAAATCTCATTATTCAGTCAAACAAGACTTTCCCAAAACCTGAAGGTGGCAGGCCCACCGAGAGGACTGGTGAAAAATACCAAGGGCCCAGGTCCCAAGTGGGCCCAAAAAAGAGGGGAGATGAAATAAAATAATAATAATAAAGTAGTTAATTAAATAACAAAGAGACAATATAAGTAACATATATAAATTTTATAAAGATTATCATTCATTGCTGACTGTTAAAATATCCATCGCCACAATCGACATCAGTCAGAAGACAAAGGTGCAGCATATGTGTAATTATCAGAAGTTGACCTTGAGGAATTTTGATATTGTATCCCCGAATTATGAGATTTTTCAACACATTTCTGATAATTCTTTGTGTATAACCCAATCAAGGGTCAGCTGAGTTTTCGGTTTGAATAGCCCTCTAATGTTATGGTTGTAATATTGCTGTCCATCTCGACTCCAAGTAAAGTATTAAAGTATTAACATAGAATATTAGGGTTAATATATTATAAACTAAACATAGAAGTTGTCCAACTTAAAGTTTTATGTGATGAGAGAGGCATAGAATTACGTTTCACGTGACTTGACTTTCTCATAAAATGTTCCCTTTAAGATTTGACCGACCTTGTAACCGCCATGAAAAATATAAAATAACTCCGAGATACCAGATGTTTCTTCCTAGAATGAATGCAGATTGTAACTGAAAACTACATTTGTTTATCCTGAATAGTGTACAGCTTGTAACATTTTATACCTTTTTTTCTACTGAATTTTATTGCTTTATTGTCCTTTTGAATTGTGTATAAATAAAATACTCGTCGAGTGCTCAGCCCAATTTACCGTATTTAATTACATAATTCTCGGGCTTGCATGCGATTAGTGTCAGCTCTTGGTGACATTGAAGCTTGAAATTTTTACAATTATTTACAAATGCACCAAAAAGCACAGAATAATAAAAAGCGACGAACCAACAATATCCTATAACTATTATAATGTTGCGTATCTGCTCGTTTGTTAATTTCCGGTATAAATTGTTTCCGAGGAACTTCAGCGATACAAGTCCTTTCTTAATTAAAACTAATTTATTCTTTCTTGATACAACTTTGTAATACATAGAATTTCCACAGTCCCTTTAAACCTAACCACCTTTATAACACACGCTATAATTCATAGTGATTCACACATTTTACTTACGGTGCCTACTAATCGCTTGACTTAATTATCTCTATCTTCAATCTATCTGCATATCTCTCTCTCGCTGGCTTTATTTGCAGCGCTTATATACTAAAAAAGAGGGCGCCTGGCAAATACTCGGACATTCGCGGAGTTCCTCAATAATTCATGATCCTTCTAGAAACTCCAACGTCGCGTGACTTCCGCTGTCGTAACACTGCCCCTTCCTTAGTATTGTTCGTCCCGAACAATAGCCACTTACATTAAACCAACAGATAATTAAAAATAACTTAATTAAATGTACAGAATTTACAAACACAAAATTAAAATACAACAAAGTATCTTAATTTTACAGGACATTTCTTCTTCCGTACTGGTATCTGTCTCATTGGCTTCTGCTTCATGTGGGGTTCATCTGCTCCATCAGGAAATGTCCCATTATCGGTAACCGTCACATCAGTGGTAGTAACTTCACTGTATTCCTTCTCAAAATCGGGTAGAGTTTCTTCTTCGACAGTGGCTTTTCAGGTGACACGTCTTCAGCCGCATAATTTGTTCCATTGTTCACTTCGTTCCAGCTGAAATGTCCTGGACCATGATAACGCCAAAGCCTGTTGGCATGCACCACCCTTGGCTTTCCTCGCCGACCACATTTTATTCAGAAAGTCACGTCTGAGAGATGATCCACTATGTCATATGGGCCTTCCCATGGAGAAGACAACTTAGGAAACTTTCCTTTTTTCTTCCTGGGATTACACAATCACACCTTGTCTTCTGTTACAAAGCTGACTTCAGTAGATTTCTTATCATA
>NW_013665715.1:237246-238563 GCF_000517525.1 Limulus polyphemus
CTACCTCAAATTATATTCTCTGACATTGTAGTTGACTTAAGTGCTGTGACGTGCAAATTAACAGATGCAGCAACACTTACCGAAATTTGGCTTTTGTTGTTCCCTAACGTCTTTTTTTGGAAGTTAACTACACACTTCCTAGGTAGTAACTAGTCCAACCCTAATATGCATGTGTCTTCAATGTCAGCCAAGTATATTTTGTGTCTGTCCTTTATGCCCATGAGCTCAATAGTTACCCACACTGGTCCCCACAACCTTGCATAATGTCCTGTCACACCACAGAGCTTCTGTATGGCTTCTGGTACTCCTTTGTGTTATAGCACCTTGATACTCACAAGGGTTTGCAGAGATGCAGAATCTATGACAAAGTTGCACTTTTGGCCATCCAGCTTTCCTGTCATGTAGACACTATGTGTGCTTGCCATTTTACACTTAGCTGTTGGGACTTTCACGATGGGGGTTGTGGACATCCCTCAACATGATCCACTACTGGTTTCCCCGAGGCAGACTTATTGGTAGTATTCCTCTAACACTAGCTCCTCACATGTCCTTGCTTTCCACAGTTCCAACAACCTTTCTGGGTAGCAGCCTTTCCTGCCGTGGCATCTTCCCTGTGCTGAAGTTGCAGGCATTGAGCTCTTTTGTGTCCTGGTTTGTTACAGTACCAGCAAAGTCCCTAAAACTTCTCTGAAAGCTGACCTTTTCTTGCCTTGAATCCCGATGACTGTACCAACCTTGGTACTTCTCTGCTGGACTTAACATAGGATTCGAATTCAAGAGCTCTGGCCATTGCATCGTGTATAGTAGAGGGGTGTCCTTGCTTTACTTGTATCTTCAGTTGTAGACTGTCCAAGGCATCTACTAACTGATCCCTCAGCAACAACTTGAGGACATTGGGTGGTGCAGTTGTGTAGGCCTTGTGTGCCATACTTTCCAAACCCTGTGCCAACTCTTGCAGTTTCTTCCCTTTAGCATGGACTTTCGTCCTAAACCTAGCCCTGTATATTTCGAACTGATTTTGAGTTCCATACCTGATTTCTAGAGCAGCTACCAGTGCTCTATAGTTGTGCCTGTCATCTGCTGACAACTGTCCAAGTATTTCCAGTGGTTGTCCCTTCAGGCTCGTTGCCAGGTACACTGCTTTCTGCTCCTCTGTCTAGGAGCTCAAATTGTGCTTTATATGCTTCCCATGGTGCCTTCCCATCGAATTCCTGTGGCTTCCTTTGTACTAGATCACCCCTATTGCTGACACTCATGTCTGGAATCTGACTTCTGGCAGGACTAAAGATGTCTGCATTAGGGTTTAGCTGCGGGGTC
>NW_013665715.1:239141-242068 GCF_000517525.1 Limulus polyphemus
AACCACTGCTATAGTCTCTCTTCTTGTTCATTTTCTTTCTCCTCCAACCACTGCTGTAGCCTCTCTTCTTGTTTATTTTCTTTCTCTTCCAACCACTGCTGTAGTCTCTCTTCTTGTTTATTTTCTTTTTCCTCCAACCACTGCTATAGTCTCTCTTCTTGTTCATTTTCTTTCTCCTCCAACAACTGTTGGAGACTTTCTTCTTGTTTATTTTCTTTCTTCTCCAACCACTGCTATAGTCTCTCTTCTTGTTCATTTTCTTTCTCCTCCAACCACTGCTGTAGCCTCTCTTCTTGTTTATTTTCTTTCTCTTCCAACCACTGCTGTAGTCTCTCTTCTTGTTTATTTTTCTCGTTTCTTTTCTTTTTCCTCCAACAACTGCTGTAATCTCTCTTGTTTATTTTGCTGTTCGAGTTGCCACTTTTGCAGGTTTTCTTGCCACTGCTGTTGTCTCCCTTCTTGTTTCTTTTCTTTTTCCTCCAACAACTGTCGTAATCTCTCTTGTTTATTTTGCTGTTCGAGCTGCCACTGTTGCAGGTTTTCTTGCCACTGCTGTTGTCTCTCTTCTTGTTTCTTTTCTCGTTCTTCTTGTTCCTTTTCTCGTTTATTTTCTCGTTCTTCTTGTTTTTTTCTCGTTTATTTTCTCGTTCTTCTTGTTTCTTTTGCTGTTCTTGTATTGCTGCCATCAAATCTGCTAAGTCGTAGTTTGATTTGCCACTTCTCGTTTCCATTTTATTTCTCTATCCCACTCTCTGACACCAATTTGTTGCGTATCTGCTCGTTTGTTAATTTCCGGTATACATTTTTTGCGAGGAACTTCAGCGATACAAGTCCTTTCTTAATTAAAACTAGTTTATTCTTTCTTGATACAACTTTGTAATACACAGAATTTCCACAGTCCCTTTAAACTTAACCACCTTTATAACACATGCTATAATTCATAGTGATTCACACATTTTACTTACAGTGCCTACTAATCGCTTGACTTAATTATCTCTATTTTCAATCTATCTGCATATCTCTCTCTCTCGCTGGCTTTATTTGCAGGGCTTATATACTAAAAAAGAGGGCGCTGGCAAACACTCGGACATTCGCGAAGTTCCTCGATAATTCATGATCCTTCTAGAAACTCCAGCGCACATGTTCCCAGGGTCGCGTGACTTCCACTGTCGTAACAATAATTTAACTGGATTTCTAACTATTCATTAAGCACCTTAAAAATCCATTAGATACTTTATTTGAACAGTTCCACAGAACTTTTAAAACTGAGTGAGCTATGTCTCTTACACCATAGCGAAATAAACATTAATTTATACACCATTCATAAATTAAAACTTTGACTTTCTATTGGATATAAACTAGATCAGGTAAAACATCAAATTATTCACTGGCTATTTTCGTTGTTGGTTTTGAAAAGAAAAGTTAAAATCAACCCAAAACTATCCATTCAGGGTCTGGTGTCAGTAATTACCGTGAAGCAAATGCTAGTACTTCGAATAAATCGACTGAGCATGATAAAATTTCATATGGTACTAATACAAATTACAATGACATCTCACGGCATATCCTGTTACATAAAATCAAAGTGGCTATCTACAGCCAAATGTAATCAATACTGGAGGAACACTTTCATAAAATGTTCCTGAAAACCCACAACGGATCAATGTGTTTGATGTTAATATCTTAACTGATGAGAGTGTATAAGCTGAAAACCTTGAGAAAGCTGTTAGAGCTGGGTTTCTACAACACCTTAAAGATTTTCCTTTTCCAAGTTCTTTTCTAATGTCTTTGCTGCAAAATGATGAATACACTAAACGTTACTGTCTAGTTTGGAGAAATATTAGGCAAGCTTTGTGGTGTTTTCCATGTCGAATTCTTGTCAAGACTCCACTTAAATCACGATCTACAATTACAACTGCAAAAGGCTGACATCAAACAACAGGCTTAAAGAAACGTTGGGATAGGCTCCCAGAGCAGGAGAGAAGTGTTCATCATAAGAAATGCTACCATAAGTAGCGTGAGCATGAGAGACATTTTGGAACAAATTCCTGTGTTTATTTGCAACTTAAGAAGAATATTCTTTCGAGAGAAGTCAAATAAAGGATATCCTTAAGAGGATTATAAATGTTCCCCTTTCTTGAATGAGAGAGGTTTAACCTTTTGTGGATCATCACAAAGGATTGGTGTGCTCGATAATGGTATATTTTAGGAATAAGTGAGCTGCTCATTCATATTAGCTAGTTCTAAAGGAGCATGTAGAGAGAGTTGCAGAATCTCGGTGAGCGTGTTACCATCTTCAAATTCCACTACTTGGCAGGTAGGTCCCAGAATGAATTCATAGCAACATGTGCTCAGCATGTAAATCACATTATTTTAGAGGAAATATTTGCAGCAAAATACTTTGCTATCATAGAATATGCAATATCTGATTAATCTTCTCAAGAATAAACAACTTTTATCCTGAGGTATGTATCCATGCCATCAGAATGTTCTTCCTTTGTCATTCAAGAAAGATTTATTGATTGAAATCATAAGACTGGGGCTGATGCTTATAATTTGATATTTGATTGCTTACCTGATCATGAATTACCAGAAATGGATTGCAGAGCCCAATGATATGATAGTGGGTGCAACATGGCTGGTGAGTATTGTTACGTCTCCGTTCGTTAATTGATTTTCAGTAAATTCGTTCCGACGAAACTTTAGCGACACAAGTCCTTTCTTAAATAAAACTGGTTTATTCTTTCCGAATACAACTTTACGATACACTCAACTTCAACAATCGCTCTGTAACAAACGCTATAATTCACACGTGCTCGTGCTCGACAATACTCAGTTCAATTACTCACTACTACACATTCCCGTCAGGTTGTGACCATCTTATATATACCAGACTACCCCCAATCTAGTAAACTCCCGACAATTCA
>NW_013665715.1:243047-245780 GCF_000517525.1 Limulus polyphemus
TTTTCAGTAAATTCGTTCCGACGAAACTTTAGCGACACAAGTCCTTTCTTAAATAAAACTGGTTTATTCTTTCCGAATACAACTTTACGACACACTCAACTTCAACAGTCGCTCTGTAACAAACGCTATAATTCTCACGTGCTCGTGCTCGACAATACTCAGTTCAATTACTCACTACTACACATTCCCGTCACGTTGTGGCCATCTTATATATACCAGACAACCCCAATCTAGTAATCGCCCGACAATTCACGAAAGTTCGAGAAAGAAGTGGCGTGATACTAATCACGTGACCTCGCTGACGCAACAGTATAATAGTGCTCAAGCTCTATTACTAAAAGCCAAATTCTCACCATATGCTTATCACAGTCTCAATCTTTATAGAGCACAAAAAAGCAGAAAGTGGCAAAAACACTCAAACATTCATTGGAATAGTTCAAAAGATTTACAATTTATTTAGTTGTAGCCCACAGCAATAGAGCATTCTTCTCAACAATATAGGCTGTTCTCATTATGGACTTTCTGGAACACAATGGACAGACAGATCGGATAATGTCAGGTCTTTTGCAGCTCACCTTTCTGGGATTGTGGATACACTATCAGAAATTCTTACAATTTTACATCTCGAACAAGAACTGAATTCAAATGTATAACTGACTATGTGTAGTTATTTGATGGCTGGAATCTAGTTAACGATACTTGTGATCAACAATGAGTGCAATCAGATATTGCAGTCCTACAAAGCTACTATTGATATTCAAGTGAGCAACACTGAAAGTCTGTGGAATGATTTAAAAACACTGTGTTAACGTTGGAGCTCAGTTTCTAATGAAGTTAAATTGGTTATAATTAATGTAAACCTTCTGCCACAATTGTCTGCAAAACGGAAAACAGTTCTCAAGTATTTTCATCATGAAAATAAAGATGACCTCTTGCCTAATTGTGAAGAAAAAGAACTTGTAGAGGAGACAAAATTCAGACGAAACAAATTTTATAAGATTATATATTCTGTTATTGCTTGGCTCACTACAAGATATAGAGCTGCCCTTGATATTAACTATACTTTTTCTTTCTTTTTTTTTGGCAATATCTAGATATATCAGAGAATTATTTTTATTCAAAAACTAGGGAGTTTGTTGCTAAGCGTAAATCTGATATGTCAGAAGACTGACTTAGTGGAATAAATTCAACATCTAAAGGCCATCGACAAAGCTAACTTTGGTGATACTGCATTACATCCTTTAAATCTTTTAAACAAGCTGTACAAATTCAAGCTACATCCACTTATCTCAAATGTTTCTGTAGCCCTTTGTATTTTCTGCACAATTCCAGTCACAGTTGCAGAAGGAAAGAGATATTTTAGTAAGCTGAAAATGATAAACAATTATTTGTGCTCCACCATTGCCTAAGACCGATTAACAGATCTGGAAACCCTTGCATTTGAAAACTAAGTAACCCATACTTTGAATTTCAGTAGAATTATTGATAATTTTGCCACACAGAAAGCAAGGAAAGTACACTTCTAACAATGAAAATCATACAGTAAACAACCGTCTGGCCTAATGATGATAAACCCATTTATGTATTAAAATAGAAAACTACAAACCTGATCTGTATTCAACCAATTCTACCTTATTTTGATATTAAATAACTGAAATGTTTAAGAGTAATTAAGTATTACGTTCATATATTCATCCTATTAAACAAACAGGAAACTCAATGTATGAACATTTTTTTCCTCTTTATTAATTTTATTCATTTTTTCTTAATCAGTGATTTTCGTGATTTCCTTTTCGGCTGTAATGTGTTTGTGTTAGTTCATTTGTCAATGTATGGTGTTAATCATTGATTTCTTAAAATAATTTAACCAATTTTCATCTGAGTAGTTTGTTGAAATGTTATTAATAGTGACATGGACATATATTCAGTTTGCTTGTTATATACATAACTAACAAAAACTTAAATAATAAAACACTGATTAAACATACTTTGTGTTATAAAATAAGCCTAAAGATTCATAATTTCTAATAACTTGTTGTCTCTAATTAGGCAAACTAGCGACTAATAAATCCCCACAAATACTTCTCTTACAAATCCTCAAAATATGATATCCAACTTTAAAATTTATAACAAAAACACAATAGGTTAGTAAGATACATATGTCATGCTAAATCTAGCAAAATGGTATGCACCAGTGTATGCTTTTAATCAAAGATTGGATAAATTATCCTATTAAGGAATCACAAATTTCAGCTTGTTGACAGTTTATTCGTGCATATCTTGGTCCGGAAGAGGGGGGGGGGCTGCATATAACAATCCTTCCCCTGGGCAGCTCTCGGTAGCCTTGGAAGACTTTGTTGTTTCTTAGCTGATTTCCTTCTAGCTTATAAGTTCAAAATTAGGGACGGCTAGTGCAGATAGCCCTAGTGTAGTTTTGCACGAATATCTGAAACAAACAACTTCTTATCCAAATATCAGGAGATCACCAGTCGACTTTGCTCATTCCAGTAGGGTTTGTTAAAGTTTGAAACTTGATAAGTATGTGATTGAAAATCTACACCACCGTACTAGCAGACTAAGGGTGATTTGGTAATGTGCATATTTTCACCACATTCGGCAATAGATGAAACTCCACAAACAACTGGTTATTAAAGTTGTTTACTTGATGCAGATGGGGCAATAATGTTTTCACGGGCCGTTTACATAGCACATTAAATTTAGTGTAACTGTTGC